>NC_134364.1:79448122-79450622 GCF_048569485.1 Anomaloglossus baeobatrachus | reverse complement strand
GTTGCAGCAGCGAGTAGTAGTCGCAGGAGCAGCGATCAGGGCTCTGTCGCACCAAGGTCTCCAAACACTTGTAAGTCATGTAGCAAAAAACAAAACGCACATAATATTGGTGTTAATTATAGGGGGGTAAATATATACATATATAAATATAATCAAGAAGCCAGGGGAGAAAATGAATCAACTACTTCATGTCCCTTCAAAATAAACACAACAACCTCCCCTCTCAGCAACTAGAGTAGACAGCTATAGCTACAATTAATTCCAGACCCAGAGACACCAGCCGAAAAAAAAGGAAGAATTTGGTTTAACCTTTGGGTGCTGGAACCAATGGGAAAGCTCTGAGTGTAGGAACGTTTCTAGTACACCCAACCAATGGGGGTGAGGACATTACTCAGAGACCCTCCCAGACATTCTTCTTTCCCTCCCCTCCCCCCTCCCAACTTCTTCATCTTGCGGAGTGATCCAGGAGGGAAAGCTCTTTACCTCTCCTCCCCTCCCCCCCTCTTTTTTTTTTTTCCCAAACGTGATCCCCTCCCTCTTCCCTTTAACAAATATCTACCATTGCTTTCATCCCACTGTATTGGACCATCTTAGTTTTATACGTCAATATTTTCTCTTATTGATTAAAGTTTGTTTATATCTTTCTTTTAGGGAGAAAATAACCATGGAGGAAAGAAAGAGGAAGAATCAAGGGACTACTTTACCGAGCTGAGGACTGAGTATATGACTGAGCGCCTGCCGGGGCTGCGGTTCTGCACTGTGACATTATTGTGCACGAGTTGCTACATTTATCTGTTGTGTTTCATCCCTATTTCTGTCCTTTTTATCTTTTTTTTTTCCTGCCTGATGCCTATCACATGTTTTAATGGCGTCTCTCCTTAAGGAATCAACATGCGATCAGGCCAGGGGTTGTGAAGACATTTCAGAGGAAGGTGTGTAGGGTACAAAAGCATCATCCCTTATTATTCCTGCAGTTAACCCCTTCTCT
This sequence comes from Anomaloglossus baeobatrachus, assembly GCF_048569485.1. Classification (NCBI taxonomy): domain Eukaryota; kingdom Metazoa; phylum Chordata; class Amphibia; order Anura; family Aromobatidae; genus Anomaloglossus; species Anomaloglossus baeobatrachus. The sequence continues at coordinate 79,449,634 of NC_134364.1, read as the reverse complement.
GCCGAGGCTCAACAGCACCGCATTGCAGTGGAATTTGTGGCATTATGAAGTCCTGAGATTTATTTTTTTATTTTTTTACACTGGAATCTACAAAATGATTAATATTATACATTCACGAGATGATGGAATAACCAATCCTTGTCTTGATGATTGCATCTTATAATGATTAATATTATGTATGCAGTGGCCCTGATTATTCCTAGTCTCTCGGATATGTCACTGATGGGCGCTTTGTGTGTGTGCACTGCCTGCTATAGACATTGCCTTGTTTGTATACTCATTAGCAATTCTTCATCTTCTTTCTGTGATTGGAAATTAATGAGTAAGTGTCGTGACAGTGGGCGACTGCCTGATATTTACTGTGTGTTTGTGCAGCATCCTCCTAACCCCAACAGGGAGAAAATAAATAAACTGATCCATAGTAGCACTGGGTGACCCCTCTGCCACCATCAGGAGGGAGATGGTGCTGAGCTCACCATTCATGAGGCAAGGTGAGATAAGCAGGCCTGTGATACAGGGGCAGACAGAAGAGAGATAATAGAAAGATCTGGATAGACAGATAGTGTATAGAGGGATAGATAGATAGATGGATAGATGGATAGATAGATAGATAGATAGATAGATAGATAGATAGATAGATAAGTGCAATGGGTGGATAAAACAACCACTGTTCATTTATGGTTGGATGTTAATATGCATAATATACGATTCTATACAATACATATATTTTAAATTAGGAAATTAAAGATTGAAATTACACCATGTGATTGCATTTTTTTGTATCCTAATTTTATTTTTTTGCATCATTATTTTAGAATTATTACTCAGATAAGCCAGTATTGTAATAATAATAATAATAATAATAATAATAATACAAATAATATTAGTAATAATAATACAAATAATATTATTAGTAATAATAATAATAATAATAATAATAATAATAATAATAATAATAATAATAATCAGTGGTGTGCATGATATATATATACACATTCATATGGATGACAAATCTAAGCACATGAAATAGGGAACAGGAGTATGCTTTTGAGGGGATCCAGGCCTGCTGCCTGCTATGTGCAGGCTTTCTGGGCTCGGTATGCCCGACCTGCTGCCTACTAGGTGCACACTATCGGTGCCATCTGGGCTCGGTATGCCCTGCCTGCTAGGTGCATATTATCTGGGCTCGGTGTGTCTGAGCTGCTAGGTGCAGACTATTTGGACTCGGTATACCCGGCATGATAGGTGCAGACTATCTGGACTCGGTATGCCTTGCCTGCTAGGGGCAGACTATCTGGGCTCGGTATGCCCTACCTGCTAGGTGCATATTATCTGGGCTCGGTGTGCCTGTGCTGCTAGGTGCAGACTATCTGGACTCAGTGTGCCCGGCCTGCTAGGTGCACACTATTTGGAGTCGGTATGCCCGGCCTGCTAGGTGCACACTATCTGGGCTCGGTATGCCCGGCCTGCGAGGTGCAGACTATCTAGGCTCGGTATGCCCGGCCTGCTAGG
>NC_134364.1:79438122-79440622 GCF_048569485.1 Anomaloglossus baeobatrachus | reverse complement strand
AGCTGCCTGGTGAGCAGGGTGCGAATACTCCCTTTATTCCTGCGAGCAGGGTGCACATGCCCCCTTATTCCTGTGAGCAGGGTGCACATGCCCCCTTATTCCTGTGAGCAGGGTACACATGCCCCCTTATTCCTGTGAGAAGGGTATGCATGCCCCCTTATTCCTGTGAGCAGGGTGTACATGCCCCCTTATTCCTGTGAGCAGGGTGTACATGCCCCCTTATTCCTGTGAGCAGGGTACACATGCCCCCTTATTCCTGTGAGAAGGGTATGCATGCCCCCTTATTCCTGTGAGCAGGGTATGCATGCCCCCTTATTCCTGTGAGCAGGGTGTACATGCCCCCTTATTCCTGCGAGCAGGGTGCACATGCCCCCTTATTCCTGTGAGCAGGGTGTACATGCCCCCTTATTCCTGTGAGCAGAGAGCACATGCCCCCTTATTCCTGTGAGCAGGGTGCGCATGCCCCCTTATTCCTGTGAGCAGGGTGCGCATGCCCCCTTACTCCTGTGAGCAGGGTGTGCATGCCCCCTTACTCCTGTGAGCAGGGTGTACATGCCCCCTTATTCCTGTGAGCAGGGTACACATGCCCCCTTATTCCTGTTCTTAGCTTTAGAAGTTTAGGTGTTTCAGGTATTTGGGGGTTATTGTGTTTGGAAAGATGAATCTGGGTTTATTGATTACATGTGACAATTTATCAATATTATTAATCATAATTTATTGCTTTAAATATTGCAGGTATTGCATATATTTTATTGTCTATTTATTCCCTGATGTGTCCTGGTGTCTACTATTCTCGGACGTTCTATGGAACACTATTACACATCATTACCCACACACTATTACACACTATTACACACTACTACACACTATTGGACAATAGACACTATTACAAACGTTTACACACCACTACACACCATTACATATCATTACTCACTATTACACACCACTACACACCATTACACATCATTACTCACTATTACACACCACTACACACCATTACACATCATTACTCACTATTACACACCACTACACACCATTACACATCATTACTCACTATTACACACTACTACACACCATTACACATCATTACTCACTATTACACACCACTACACACCATTACACATCATTACTCACTATTACACACTACTACACAGTAGGGCACATCATTACACACGATTACACATCATTAGACAGTTCCACACCATTCCACACTATTACACACTAGTGCACATCATTATATACAGTACTGTTACATACTATTGCACATTATTACATACCATACCACACTATTGCCCACCATTACACACTATGATACATGGTTACACACTATTACACACTACTACAGACTATTGCACATTATTTCACACTATTACACACTATTGCACCTCATTACAAACTACTACACACTGTTACACACCACTACACCCAATTACTCACTACTACACACTATTGCACATTATTACACATTATTTCCCACTATTGCACACAATTACACCCGATAACACACCATTACACACCATTACACACTATTGCACACCATTAAACCCTATTACACACTATTACACTCTACTACACACTGTTTCACGATATTACACACTATTATACACTATTGCACATCATTACACCCTATAACACAGTAGTGCACATTATTACACACTATTGCACACTATTACACCCTATTACACACTATTACACACCACTACACCCTATAACACACTATTGCACATTATTAAACACCATTACACACTATTGCACACCATTAAACCCTATTACACACTATTACACTCTACTACACACTGTTCAACATTATTCGACACCGTTATACACTGCTGCATACGATTATACACTGTTTCACAATATTACACACTATTACACACTATTGCACACCATTACACCCTATTACACACTATTACACTCTACTACACACTGTTGCACATTATTCCACACTGTTACACACTGCTGCATACCATTATACAGTGTTTCACAATATTACACACTATTACACACTAGTGCACATCATTACACCCCATCACACACCACTACACACTATTACATATTACTCCATACTATTGCATACCATTACACACTGTTTCACAATATTACACACTAATATACATTGTTACACACATTTCCCATCTCTTTGGAGCTGATGCTCCTGTGCTCGGGGGGCTTCTTATGTATTTACAGTCCTTGTCCTTAGTTTTGCATTCTATTACATGTGCAGTCTTGGATATGAAGCCTCTCACTTTTTATTCTAATGTAAGGAATAGAAAGCTTCTCTGCTGATAGTTGTGGGGCGGCAGAGCAGAATCCATGCAGCAGCATGGCATGTGCGGAGCTGCGCCCCGGGGCTGTGCCCCTCTACCTGGGTGCGGAGGTGACAGGCGCAGTGCACGGCGGAGCGGCGGATTCACATTTCGGAGTCTTTCCATAATTTCTTATATATTTTACAAAGACTAATGGAGGAATGGACGGCGGAGAGCGAGGAGCGCAGCACGGG
>NC_134364.1:76688122-76715622 GCF_048569485.1 Anomaloglossus baeobatrachus | reverse complement strand
TGCTGTGCGTGTCCCCAGTAATGCCTGTGCCACCGCCAGGGCTGTCCATGCCCCCCTACTGATGTATATGCCCCAGCCCCTCCTGTGATGTATATGCCCCCAGCCCCTCCTGTGATGTATATGCCCCATCCCCTCCTGTGATGTATATGCCCCAGCCCCTCCTGTGATGTGTACTCCCAGTGTCTCCTGTAATTTATGCGCCCCGGCCCCTCCTGTGATGTGTATGCCCCCCAGCATCTCCAGACAGAGACAAACCTGGAAAAGCAGCTGTGAGAAACAAGATGATCAATATCACCGAACATCACAATCGTACCAAAGAGAAGCAGCTCCGGCCACCACAATAGGGGTGAGTTAATTAATCGTTTGACCAAATATAGCAGGGTTATTTTTCAGGTTGATAATGTTGTGCGGCCCCCAAAGGTTAGTAGGAAATTCCAAATGGCCCCCGGCAGTAAAAAGGTTCCCCACCCCTGTTTTAGGGCCTATAATTTTTAAGCCTCCTTTAAAAATCCTTGTCCTCTGCAGCACATCGTCCTCAGTAAACAGTGATAGGTTCGCCATCACTGGCCTAGACTATGGCACACGTGCCAGACTGGGCACGCAGAGTCCTTTCTGTCGGCACGCCACGCTGTTGCCACAGTAAGCCACTTTGAACTGTCGGTGTGATCGCGTCGGCAGTTCAAAGTGGTGTTAGAGCGGAGGAGACATTTCTCCTCCCTCTGACACTCCTCCTCTTCTAGGCCGCAGGCCTGTTGCCTAGGAAAAGGCGGAGCATCAGTAAGCGGCGCCGGCGTCTTGTGGCCGCGCGGGAACTGACTGAGGACACAGCGGCGCGCAGTGGTGGAGCGGGTGCTGGAAGGTGAGGTTTTTTTTCTAATTTTTAAACTGTGTGCGGCTGTGCCAAGGTGTGGGGGGGGGGGACAGTGCCAGCACGGGGCAAAGATGGAGAGCACGGGGCAAAGATGGAGAGCACGGGGCAAAGATGGAGAGCACGGGGCAAAGATGGAGAGCACGGGGGCAAAAGATGGAGAGCACGGGGCAAAGATGGAGAGCACGGGGCAAAGATGGAGAGCACGGGGCAAAGATGGAGAGCACGGGGCAAAGATGGAGAGCACGGGGCAAAGATGGAGAGCACGGGGCAAAGATGGAGAGCACGGGGCAAAGATGGAGAGCACGGGGCAAAGATGGAGAGCACGGGGCAAAGATGGAGAGCACGGAGCAAAGATGGAGAGCACGGGGCAAAGATGGAGAGCACGGGGGGGCAAACATGGAGAGCACGGGGCAAAGATGGAGAGCACGGGGGGCAAACATGGAGAGCACGGGGGGGCAAACATGGATAGAACGTGGGGGGCAAATATGGACAGCACGGGGGGGCAAACATGGATAGAACGTGGGGGGCAAATATGGACAGCACGGGGGGAAAACATGGAAAGCACGGGTGGAAACATGGCTGCAAGGATCGGGAAACATGCAAGGATCGGGAAACATGCAAGGATCGGGAAACATGCAAGGATGGGGGAAACATGCAAGGATGGGCGAAACATGCAAAGATGGAGGGAAACATGCAAAGATGGAGGGAAGCCTACATGGATAGAACGTGGGGGGCAAATATGGACAGCACAGGGGGAAACATGGACAGCATGGGGGGAAAACATGGAAAGCACGGGGAAACATGGACAGCACGGGTGGAAACATGGCTGCAAGGATCGGGGAAACATGCAAGGATTTGGGAAACATGCAAAGATGGAGGGAAACATGCAAGGATGGGGGTACATGAACATACCAGGATGGGGAACATACCAGGAAGAGGACATTTACTAGGATAAGGGAACCTGCCTGGAAGGGGTACATTTACCAGGATGGAGGAACATGCCAGAATAGGGTACATTTACCAGGATGGTGGAACATGCCAGGATGAGGTACATTTACCAGGATGGGGTCATTTAACAGCATTGGAGAACATGCCAGCGATGAAATACATTTACAATAATGGGGTACATTTACCAGGATGGGGTACATTTACCAGGATGGAGGACATTTACCAGGAATGGGGTTCATGTCGGGATGGAGAAACATTTACCAGGATGGGGAATATGCTGGGATTGGGTACATTTGCCAGGATGGGGCTATGATGGGGACAAATATACCAGAATGTAGGAAATATGTATCAGGATGGGGGGACATGTTTACCAGGAAGTGGCCCAGTAAGAGGGACATAACTACACAATGAAAGGGGAGGGGAGCAACTCCCTATGTCTTTATGGGTTTTCAAGATATTCAGACTTTGAAATGTAGATGTGGGTTACAGGGTGAAATCTGATTGCATTCCATGCTAAAATTTCTGACTGTCTAATATGCTGCAATTCTTTCCAGAAACATCAATCTTACTGCTGTGTCTGGAAAGGGCAGTGGCAGTGCTGAGCTTCAATGTGTGGTAAGCATGAATGAGCGTGTTTTTCCCTGCTGAAGAGAAGACTGCAAAGGTTAGGTTAAAATAAATTATTTACATAATAGGATTGGTTGGCACTTCGGAAAAAAAATTGGGTTTAGGGCTACAGTTTGGGCACTCGGCCTGTGAAAGGTTCGCCACGACTGGTCTAGGCCCACGATCGTTCTGCGTCTATGGAAGAGCAGACTGCCTGTCTATAGGGGCTATTCTAGGACTTCAGATCAGCGGTGGTCCGGCAGTGTAAATGGGCCCTTACTCACTCAAGCCAGGGAGTGCCCCTATGTCTGATAAGGGGTCCTTTTTGAGAAATGGTTTGGCAAAGGTGAAATTGCGTCTCCATTCATATGTAACTAATGAAATATGACAAAATCCTGTTTGCAGCACAATTTTCGGTCGGATTTCCAGCTTCTGGATGTAAAGTGAAATGTTTCCTTTTGCTTACGGCTGGAGGAGATACTAAAAATGATAACTGATTAAAGCAGAAAGTGTATTTAAAGAGTGACCATCATTTTTGTTTCTACCCCAAAAAATCAATAGTACATGTTAAAATAAGAAACTTTGTCATATGTTTTTAAAGAAATTTGCTTCTTTCACCTCTTGAACTGATAATTGTCAAAATTCTCTGAAAATATATAGGAGATGGCAGTTGGTGCTCATAAAGTTCTATGGAGAACACTAACTGTTGTTTCAGGGCAACTTGCAGCAGAATCTGCCTCTAGCTCCTCCCTCCATAGAGATGTAACTGTGGTTTCAGGAGAACTTGCAGCAGAATCTGTATCTGCCGCTAGCTTCTCCCTCCATAGAGATGTAACTGTTGTTTCAGGAGAACTTGCAGCAGAATCTGTCCCTGCCGCTAGCTTCTCCCGCCATAGATGTAACTGTCATTTCAGGAGAACTTGCAGCAGAATCTGTCTCTGCCGCTAGCTTCTCCCTCCATAGAGATGTAACTGTCGTTTCAGGAGAACTTTCAGCAGAATCTGTCTCTGCCGCTAGCTTCTCCCTCCATACAGATGTAACTGTCGTTTCAGGAGAACTTGCAGCAGAATCTGTCTCTGCCGCTAGCTTCTCCCTCCATAGAGATGTAACTGTCGTTTCAGGAGAATTTTCAGCAGAATCTGTCTCTGCCGCTAGCTTCTCCCTCCATACAGATGTAACTGTCGTTTCAGGAGAACTTGCAGCAGAATCTGTCTCTGCCGCTAGCTTCTCCCTCCATAGAGATGTAACTGTCGTTTCAGGAGAACTTGCAGCAGAATCTGTCTCTGCCGCTAGCTCCTCCCTCCATAGAGATGTAACTGTCGTTTCAGGAGAACTTGCAGCAGAATCTGTCTCTGCCGCTAGCTTCTCCCTCCATAGAGATGTAACTGTCGTTTCAGGAGAACTTGCAGCAGAATCTGTCTTTGCATCTAGCTTCTCCCTCCATAGAGATGTAGCTGTCATTTCAGGAGAACTTGCAGCAAAATCTGTTTTTGCCTCTAACTCCTCCCTCCATAGAGATGTAACGTAACTGTTGTTTCATGAGAACTTATAGAATCTCTGTCTCCAGCTCCTCTCCTCCATAGAATTTTATGAGCACTAACTGTTATCTCATTAATGGGAAATTCTGTCTTCAGTGAAAAATAATTTTTAAGATCTTTCCAGGTGGAGGGGAAACAGATTTGTCTTCAGTTTTATTCCATTATACATGTTGGTGACGCTGTCTGCACCGTCTCATAGGATCTGCTGCTATGTGATCAGGTCAGCAATGGCTATTTCTACATGTTGGCGTTTTTTTTTTCCCCCCCCAGTTATTGCTTGAAAGAAAATGCCTTGTACATGACATTTCTGGGATCTCCTAGGTTTTGCTGGTACTGTAAAAAGCAACTTTTAATTTGCATATAATACCTGAAAAAAAATGCAGAAAAAAACAAGTGTGAACTTAGCCTTATGCTGTGTTAGCCTATGAAGAAAATAATTTTACAGCAACAGCAAAGTGAGTTTTCTGAAATCTCAAGCACAGGCATTTTTTTTCCTTGTGATTTTTAACCATCACATTCTGCATCGTGTCCATTCTTGGAGCTTTTTTCACCCATGCAAACGAATGTAAGAAAATGGAAACAAAAAAAAGTGTCAAAAAGCACATGAAAAATGAGCTAAAAATGCAAGTGTTTTCTGCAGGGTTTTTCCTGCCAACACTCAGGGTTTTGCTGCAGGATAATCTGCCGTGTGCTCATAGCCTGGAAATAGTTTGGTTGTCCTAGGACTCCTGCCTCATTAGAGCAGATGGTGCATCTCAAGACAAGAAGCCTCCAAGTGCCAGATCAGATAAGGAGCCGCAGCAATGTCTCCAGCCGGGCCAGACAGCTCTGACATATTCTCCATCTGTTTGATGTGATGCTGTGCAGGCATTGCCCACTACCTGATTATTCCTTAGGTTATTATATTTTGCTGTTTTTCTGCAGCAGGATACATGTGATGGAGCTTATTTGGTTATCTATTTACAAATACAGTGAAAAGATAAACATTCACATTTTCCATATTGTGCGTATATGTATATATATATATATATATATATATATATATATATATATATATATATATATATATACAGTACAGACCAAACGTTTGGACACACCTTCTCATTCAAAGAGTTTTCTTTATTTTCATGACTCTGAAAATTGTGGATTCACATTGAAGGCATCAAAACTATGAATTAACACATGTGGAATGAAATACTTAATAAAAAAGTGTGAAACAACTGAAAATATGTCTTATATTCTAGGTTCTTCAAAGTAGCCACCTTTTGCTTTGATTACTGCTTTGCACACGCTTGACATTCTCTTGATGAGCTTCAAGAGGCAGTCACCGGAAATGGTTTTCCAACAGTCTTGAAGGCGTTCCCAGAGATGCTTAGCACTTGTTGGCCCTTTTGCCTTCACTCTGCGGTCCAGCTTACCCCAAACCATCTCGATTGGGTTCAGGTCTGGTGATTGTGGAGGCCAGGTGATCTGGCGTAGCACCCAATCACTCTCCTTCTTAGTCAAATAGCCCTTACACAGCCTGGAGGTGTGTTTGGGGTCATTGTCCTGTTGAAAAATAAATGATGGTCCAACTAAACGCAAACCAGATAGAATAGCATGCCGCTGCCCGATGCTGTGGTAGCCATGCTGGTTCTGTATGCCTTCAATTATGAATAAATCCCCAACAGTGTCACCAGCAAAGCACCCCCACACCATCACACCTCCTCCTCCATGCTTCACGGTGGGAACCAGCCATGTAGAGTCCATCCGTTCACCTTTTCTACAAAGACACGGTGGTTGGATCCAAAGATCTCAAATTTGGACTCATCAGACCAAAGCACAGATTTCCACTGGTATAATGTCCATTCCTTGTGTTCTTTAGCCCAAACAAGTCTCTTCTGCTTGTTGCCTGTCCTTAGCAGTGGTTTCCTAGCAGCTATTTTACCATGAAGGCCTGCTGCACAAAGTCTCCTCTTAACAGTTGTTCTACAGATGTGTCTGCTGCTAGAACTCTGTGTCGCATTGACCCGGTCTCTAATCTGAGCTGTTGTTTACCTGCGATTTCGGAGGCTGGTGACTCGGATAAACTTATCCTCCGCAGCAGAGGTGACTCTTGGTCTTCCTTTCCTGGGGTGGTCCTCATGTGAGCCAGTTTCTTTGTAGCGTTGCACTTCGGGACACTTTCAAAGTTTTCCCAATTTTTTGGACTGACTGACCTTCATTTCCTAAAGTAATGATGGCTACTCGTTTTTCTTTACTTAGCTGCTTTCTTTTTTTTGCTATAATACAAAGTATAACAGTGTATTCAGTAGGACTATCAGCTGTGTATCCACCAGACTTCTGCACAACACAACTGATGGTCCCAAACCCATTTATAAGGCAAGAAATCCCACTTATTAAACCAGACAGGGCACACCTGTGAAGTGAAGACCATTTCCGGTGACTACCTCTTGAAGCTCATCAAGAGAATGCCAAGAGTAATCAAAGCAGAAGGCGGCTACTTTGAAGAACCTAGAATATAAGACATATTTTCAGTTGTTTCACACTTTTTTTTTAAGTATTTCATTCCACATGTGTTAATTCATAGTTTTGATGCCTTTAATGTGAATATATATATATATATATATATATATATATATATATATATATATATATATTACTCTATTAATTCCACAGAGCTTTACATACATTGGCAACACTGTCCCCGTTGGGGCTCATAATCTAGAGTCCCTATGTGTATGTTTTTGGAGTGAGGGAGGAAATCGGAGAGCCTGGAGAAAACCCACGCAAACACGGGGAGAACATACAAACTCCTTGCAGATGGTGTCCTTGGTGGGATTTGAACCCAGGACCCCAGCGCTGCAAGGCTGCAGTGCTAACCACTGATGAGCCACCGTGTCACACATATATATATAGATAGATAGATAGGTATAGATGGTAATCAGTCAGCATCCAATAAAGTGCTTGGGCTAACAGTAAATAACTGGGCTGACTCATTAAATTAATCCAGTATAGCCAGTATTAGGATCCTAATGGTAAAGCATATGTTGAAATATAATCCAGTATTGGAAATGTGGATCTTTATAATATTCTTTACCTACAAAGCTGTGCCCCGTGTGTCCCCCTTGCCCCAACGTATGTTTCGCCTCTTCGTCAGGGAGCAGAGAAACTGTGACTATCACAACTGCTCCACTCAGTAAAGTAAGAGATACGTCACTGGAATCGGGGTCTCTGTCCCTACATCATGCTGCAGTCAGATTACATAGCAAGAACCTGCTGACAGATTCTCTTTTTAAAATTGGCACAAGTCAGTATGTTTCCCGAGGGATAAAAAAAAAAAAATAACGCCTCCTCCTGTCCTGCGCTGTCAGAATATATTCCGTCCTCTTCTGGCATTTTTCTTTGTCATCATGGTTGAATTCTCATATGGAATATAAAATCCTTTATTTTATCCGGTACAAGTGATTTTTTGCTTAAAATTTCAACTGATAGAATGATACAAGTAGACAATTTTCACGGCAGATGATTAACACAGGATCCATTTCTATTGTGCTTTGTTACACTGTATTTCTCCTTCCTCGCGCTGAGTCGCCCTCCACTTTCGTAGACTTCCAGCCGCCCCCTGTGTGAGGATCCTCCGGACATTCCAGGAGGGCCGGCGTATGCTATACAGTCAGTGCGCTGATGAGAAGGCCGGCTGCTCCTTACTGGACCACCGGCCACCCACGGCCAGCACCCCACGGCCAGCACCCCACGGCCAGCACCACACGGCCAGCACCCCACAGGGTCCACATCTCACTAACTACTTCTTTGTTTACTATCACTCAGGGTTCCACTGTTAATAAATCTTTCATTTGTAAACAGAACATCCATGAACGGAATGTGACCTCTCGCAGGAGCCATGTTTTCAGGTCTCGATCATGTTGTTTTATTTAAGCCGTGAGTACTACTAGCATGGAAGTGATGGTTTTCTTTCTTTTTTATTTTTTTAGTTGCTCTATATTAAGGCAGTGTGAACATTTTAACTCTTATGTACAGTGCAGTTTACACTAAATAATAATACAGAACACCGTGCAAGAACGATCCAGCCTGTTCAACCAGTTAAAAAAAATAGCCAAAATATTCTACGGGCGGTTTAGTTTAATATTTTGCTCCCTAGGGAAATTGGCGGAGGTAGAGGGAGCAAACCCAACCCAGGAGTGCCGACGCTCTCCTTAGCTCCCCTCCGCTGCCCCTGCCTGTTCCCCCAACACTCGGGATCCTCATGTTCTCCTGTCGATGCCCCCGCTCCCTGTGTGTTAGGGGCGCCACCATTTTCCCCCTTGCTCCTCGATGCCCACTTCGTTCTCTGGCTCCCGAGGCCCGCACATGCTCAGTGGGCGGCTGCGCTGTTCACCTTTTCTTAAAGGGCCAGCATGACTTTACCTTGAAGTGCCTCCCGGTCCAGGCACCCTCCCCCATTGGGAGGTGCCTGTTCAACGTATCCTTATAGCTAGTCTGCCCATGCTAGTTGTCAGGTCCCCCGTGCTATTCCACACTCTGTATCGGTCTGTGATTTTGTCTCTGTGTCGTCTACTAGTGCCCATGTTCCTGCCTGTGTCCATCTGGTAATCCTCCATGTCCTGCAATAGCACCAGTACCAGCCAGTCCCGGACTATACCTGCCTCATCTGTTTCGGTTCCTGGTCTTCATCCTATCGCGTCAGTTGTCGTGGTATCTGGATCCCTCGGGGCTATAAGCTGCGCCCAGCACCAGTGGGCTCTTATATACAACATTCTAACATGCTGTATATAAGAGCCCAGGCTGCTGTGTAGAACATAAAAAACACTTTATAATACTCACCTAAACCGGTCGCTGTGGTGGATGTGGGTCAAATAAGGGTTTTCGTCCTCCGGTTCCGGCGCCGCTTCTTTCGGCCATCTTCATCCTCCATCTTCTGAAGCCTCGGTGCATGACGCGTCCGACGTCATACGCCGGCATTCAGGTCCTGAACAGGGCAGATCAAAGTATTGTAGTGCGCAAGCGTGCGACTGGCGAGTGTGTAGGACGTTGGATGTGTCATGCACGCGGCTTCACAAGATGGAGGACGAAGATGGCCGAAAGAGGCGGCGCCAGCAACGAAGGACGAAGACGCCCATTTGAGCCACATCCACCACAGCGCGACAGCTTAGTTACGTATTATAAAGTGATTTTTACGTTCTACACAGCGGCCTGGGCTCTTATATACGGTACAGCATGTTAGAATGCTGTATACAAGAGCCCAGTGGTGGTGGCTGCAGCTTTTAGGGCAAAAAAGTGGTGACAGGTTCCCTTTAAAGCTCAAGATTGATAAAACGGCATTCACTGGGACATATTTATCATTCGTGCCTAATTGTGACAAATGTATATTTGTAACTCATACCGTTTGATAAATGGGGTGTGCTTTAAAGGGAATCTGTCACCAGGTTCTTGCCATTTTAATCTGAAAGCAGTATAATGTAGAGACAGAGATCCTGATTCCAGTGATGTCACTTACTGCTCTGCTTAGCGTAGTTTTGATAAAATCACTGATTAATCAGCAGGAGATTATCATTACAGGACTACTTGGTGTGCTGCAGGTAGTCCAGCATATTCATGAGCTCTGTATAACTGCTAGAACTGCAGCAGAGAAAACAGTAGATGACCAATACAAGGCACAGACTGGTATAGGAGGAGAGAGGACCCTGCCCGCAAGGGCTCACCGTCTACAAGGGATGGATGAGGATACAGTAGGTGAGGACAGAGCTGGTTGTGCAGTGGTATAGTGGACTGAGGGTTACTGCAGGTTGTAGGCTTGTGGGATGAGGTAGGTCTGTGTCTGTATATACAATGTCTATAGACAGGGAGCTGCTAATCACAGCAGGGGGTGTGCCAGACTAGTTGACCTCTAGCTGACCTAATCTCCTGAAGCCAAAATAAACATTACAGGTTTATTATGCACACAGCGTGATAAGAAGGGTATCGCTGAAATCTCTGTGTTAACCCATACAGAATGCTGTCTGCAGATTACAAAGCAAAAACCTGCTGACAGATTCCTATACACAAAAGCTTGCAGAAGGGTAGCTAATATCTCCCAAAAATGGTTTTGCAGAGCAGGACCTCACTAACCATTGCGGTCCCTCAGACGGGGGAAGAGGTTGGGGTTTAGGGAGTCTTCTGAGAGCTTTCATTAATAGGTTATAGTTAGAAAAATCATCAATCTTGTGCTGCTCAGCCTTTTATTACATAAATAGGGGAACCCCAGATTAATGATGGGTACTGCTTCACTGTTTCAGGATTTCAGGGATGACGTAGTGTAACCAGGAAGAATCGTTCTGTAATTAGTGGCTGCTCTGTCCACGTGCGGGCCACATGTATTCTATTGTTTACGTTCTACATCAATGATTCCCTATCCTAATCCTTTAATTAAAAGTAATAGTAATTATTTCTAGATGTGATTGTTTGTTAAAGATTATGAATGATGTTAGCGTGTGACTTCAGTTAAAAGGCCAATCAGGCAGCAGGACTCGGTAATGGGTCGGGAGCTGGAGTGACCGAGGCTTCAGATCTACAAATAGCACTTCAGTCTCATTTGCATATTAATTCACATGCTAGTTCCTCAGTAATGGAAGAATGGACTGACCATGTAAAGATATTGCTGGCTTGTCTCTGAAAGAGCTACATGCGCATGTAAATAGTACGGAGGGGGAAATTCTGCTGACAGGTTACCTTTAATCTAACGAGAGCCTTTTAGTTCCTCAGGATCTATACAAGGATTATAGTTTGCGCCTAAAAGGAACCTGTCACTGGGTTTCTCCCATATAACATAGGTCCAGCACCCATAAACCATCATATACAGCATTCCAGAATGCTGTATATGTCCCCAATCTGCTCTGTAAATGAAAAAAAGACCTTTTATTATTCTAATCCAATGGGGTGGTCCGGTACGATGGGCATTGCTGGTCTTGATTAGGCGCCTCCTCTCCTCTTACTATAGCCGCCGTCCTTCTTGCTTCATATGGATGACGTGTCCTCCATCATCCACACACTGTCCTCCATTGTGCTCCTGCGCAGGCCCCATTATCTCTGAAAAGCTAAGGGCAGAGCAAAGTACTGTGGTGCGCATGCGCGCGGAAAGGCCAAAGAGCATCGGCGCATGTGCACTACAGTGCTTTGCTCTACCCTCGGCAGGGCAGAGAGAGGTGCGCCTGTGCAGGAGCGCAATGGAGGACAGGGTTTGGGTGATGTAGGACAGGTCATCCACAAGAAGCAGGGAAGTCGGATTATGATAGCAAGAAGAAAGGGGACGCCGGATCAAAACCAGAGACGTCCATCGAACCGCAGAGCGGATTGGGGACATATATACAGCTTTCCAGAATGCAGTATGAGGGATTACAGGTGCTGGCTCTACTGTATAAGGGAAAAGCTGGTGACTGTTTACCTTTATTACACTTGTGCTAAACCTGCAATTAAATGAGTTGTATATTAAACCTTTCCGAATCATATTTATCTTGGCTCAAAGTATGCCAAGTCATCCAGTTTGTGTCCTCCTCCTGGCACGGCCGTCTCCTCCACACCGCATGGAAGGCAAGATAATAGCTCTTAGCGCCGGTCTAGGAGTAAACGCACTACACCTTCATCAACCTCTGAAAAACTATACATTTCCCAACTGTTTGCTGTTCCACGCAGTTCTTGGTTCATGCAGTATATACTATAGGTGCTCAGTTGGCAGTTTGCTGGACTGTTTTCTGAAAATCCTTGGAGGTGAAAAGGGGGGAGCAGCTCACGTGAAGCCACTTATACATTTACAGGCCTGAAGATAGATGGGACCTGCACCCCCACATTTATACTGTATTTTGTGACATGCACCTACACCGTGTGCAGAATTATTAGGCAAGTTGTATTTTAGAGGATTTTCTTTATTATTGATCAACAACTATGTTCTCAATCATCCCAAAAGACTCATAAACATCAAATCTTAATATTTTTGGAAGTTGGAGTGGTTTTTTTTTTAGATTTGGCTATCTTAGGAGGATATCTGTTTGTGCAGGTAACTATTACTGTGCAGAATTATTAGGCAACTTAATAAAAACCAAATATATTCCCATCTCACTATTTTCACCAGGTAAACCAATATAACTGCACAAAATTTAGAAATAAACATTTCTGACATGCAAAAACAAAACCCCAAAAAATTAGTGACCAATATAGCCACCTTTCTTTATGATGACACTCAACAGCTGACCATCCATAGATTATGTCAGTTGCTTGATCTGTTTACAATCAACACTGCATGCAGCAGCCACCACAGCCTCCAGACACTGTTCCCAGAGGTGTATTGTTTTCCCTCCCTGTAGATCTTACATTTTATGAGGGACCACAGGTTCTCTATGGGGTTCAGATCAGGAGAACAAGGGGGCCATGTCATTTTTTTTCATCTTTTAGACCTTTACTGGCCAGCCACGCTGTGGAGTAGTTGGATGCATGTGATGGAGCATTGTCCTGCATGAAAATCATGTTTTTCTTGAACGATACCGACTTCTTCCTGTACCACTGCTTGAAGAAGTTGTCTTCCAGAAACTAGCAGTAGGTCTGGGAGTTGAGCTTCACTCCATCCGCGACCTGAAAAGGTCCCACAAGTTGATCTTTGATGATACCAGCCCATACCAGTACCCCACCTCCACCTTGCTGGCGTCTGAGCCGGAGTGGAGCTCTCTGCCCTTTACTGATCCAGCCTCTGGCCCATCCATCTGGCCCATCAAGAGTCACTCTCATTTCATCAGTCCATAAAACCTTTGAAAAATCAGTCTTAAGATATTTCTTGGCCCAGTCTTGACGTTTTATCTTATGTTATTTGTTCAAAGGTGGTGGTTTTTCAGCCTTCCTTACCTTGGCCATGTCCCTGAGTATGGCACACCTTGTGCTTTTTGATACTCCAGTAACGTTGCAGCTCTGAAATATGGACAAACTGGTGGCAAATGGCATCTTGGCAGCTTCACGCTTGATTTTCTTTTTTTTTTTAAACCATAACTTTTTATTAGTAATTAATGTCAGATGTTACATCATACATCATATTGTCATCACGTTATCAACAAAAATCACAATAATATGGGTATTAAACAAGGGAGAGGGGGGAGGGGGAGAAGGGGATGGGGGAATGGTGATATCACATCAATTTCCGGGTCACATTCTCCATATATACATCTGTAGATTCATTTGATAACAGTATTTAATCGGAAGGATAACCAGTAGTTCCATTTCACGCTTGATTTTCCTCAATTCATGAGCAGCTATTTTGCACCTTTTTTGCCCAACACGCTTCTTGCGACCCTGTTGGCTATTTGCCATGAAACACTTGATTGTTCGGTGATCACGCTTCAAATGTTTGGCAATTTCAAGGCTGCTGCGTCCCTCTGCAAGACATCTCACAATCTTGGACTTTTCAGAGCCCGTCAAATCTCTCTTCTGACCCATTTGGCCAAAGGAAAGGAAGTTGCCTAATAATTAAGCACACCTTATATAAAGTGTTGATGTCCTTACACCGCACCCCTCCTCATCACAGAGAGGCACATCACCTGATTTACTTACTTGGTAGTTGGCTCTCAGCCTATACAGCTTGGAGTAGGACAACATGTATAACAAGTATCACGTGATCAAAATACTCATTTGCCTAATAATTCTGCACAGTGTATATTTATACCGTATCCTGTAAAATGCACTTTCTGCGTGATTATCATTAGTATAATGTACCGGTACATGTATATAATTCCTTATCTAATAATTTAAAGGCCCTTTGGTTATAGCCGTATTATGAGTGACTTACATCTGATCAAGTTTTAGAAAAGATCCACACATTTATTATGCTTTGCTTATATAGCGCCATCATATTCTGTAGTGCTGTACAGATGTCATCATCACTGTCCCCATTGGGGCTCACAATCTGCGTTCCCTATCAGTATGTCTTTGCAGTGTTGGAGGAAATCCGGATTTCTTCCTTCACAATGCAGTGGGTACAGATCTCTCTTGATTCAGGATTTTGCAGCACATTTCTAGCTTTGTGCAGCCCACATGTGAACCCACCCTTTATGACCCACATTAAAAAAAAATGTGTTTGTATCAGTGGAAAACAACTAAAAAATGTGAGTAGAGAATTTGATTCCTGGTGTCTAATATTTCTGGAGAAGTTCATCTGTTTTCCTGCTTTATTCTCCGCACCCCACCCACCTATTGTTTTCTCGTCACACCCTGTGGTTTTCCCTATGTGACAGCTGGACTTTATTGTTCTTTCACCTTTCCATGTTGCAGACTTGTTCCTACAACTGATCCAAGTGAACCTCGACTTCATTTATTAGAAAAGCCAATGATTTATCTGAACAGAAAGCAAATGTGAATGTCTAATTCACATCTACATAATATACATTTGGTGTAGAGACTGTGCTACTCCTCACTATAGATGGCTACCTGTAACATGCCATTAGTAACATTATAGAAAATGTATACTTAGACTGTCTCTACTTTTTACCCCAATTCTTTCATGTTGCACTCTTGCTTTCTCTGGAAATGGAATTCTATGAGCAATCTTTTACAAAGACTGATAATAAAGATAAGTATACATTTTCTATAATGTCACTAATGGCATGTTACAGGTAGCCATCTATAGTGAGGAGTAGCACAGTCTCTACACCAAATGTATATTATGTAGCTGTGAATTACGTATATCACGGAGATTCAGATTTGCTTTCTGTTCAGATAAATCATTTGCTTTTCTAATAAATGAAGTTGAGGTTCACTTGGATCAGTTTCTCCAATCACCAAGTTCTGAGACTCTTGTATGAAGCGTGTCATACACTGAGCACCTCAAAGACGTCTGGTGACTTTGTCAGTCTGCATTTCACCGATTAGGTATTTAATTAGTCACATAGGCTTGGATTGTATCATTTGTAAGTGCCAGCGCTGGAGAATAAAAATAAAACGATTGTAACCACATTGCCACACGGATAAGCCCAGGGCCTGAAGTGTCCACACATTGCTGGACTGAATCATGGGGCTATTCACTTCTGTTTAAAACAAAATATGTTTGAAATATCTATCCCTGGAAGGTTCTTCCTAAGTTATAATGTACGGTAGATGGATGTATTTGGACTTTGTATCACTCTCTATACCAGGTGTCTGAAACTCGGCTGGGTGTATCGGCCGCACATAGAAAAAAAAAATATTTTGGGGGTCGTATTCTTTGCAGGACAAACTGACTTTTTTTTTTTTTTATTGGTATCATATTTTTTTTCTCTCTACACCTTTGGATCACTGTTTTTGAACTTTTTTTCACTTGTTATCCTGTAGTAATAAGCCCCATCCTGTAGTAATGTTCCCCATACTTGTCCCCTTCCTGTACTAATGTGCCCCATCCTTGTCCCCATCCTGTAGTAATGTTCCCCATACTTGTCCCCTTCCTGTACTAATGTGCCTCATCCTTATCACCATCCTGTAGTAATGTGCCCATCATTGTGCCCTTTTACTAATGTGCCCATGCCCATGTGCCCATGTGCCCTCTTGTAGTGATAAAAAAAAGAAAGATTTTCAGCTCACCTGACACCCGAAGCCATAAGATCCTAGGGATGCACGTGGTCCGCTGGGAAGTCCAAACCAGCCAGCAGATAATGTGGGAAAGGGAAAAATCGGACCCAGCACCAACTCCAAAATTATGTAAAAATCAAACTTCTTTATTAATACATGGTTAAAAAATTCTTATATGAAGACCATGGTGAAGAATATGGAACATAGCACTTTACGCGTTTCGGACTTCATAAATTTAAAAACAAAAAACTAGTCCTTAATCATAAGTAGTCTATGTGTGGTAAGCAATGGACTTATATAGTGATTCCTACCTGGAAAAGGAAGAATGGGAGTTCAGGAATTAGTCATACAAGGGTGTGTGTCCTGAATATGCTAATTGGATGAGAGAGAGAGCGTGTGTAGAAAAAATGCTTGCATAGTTGGATCTGGAAGGTATTATGTGGATGGTGTTAAGTAAAAATGTGTATTAGAATGAATTAATCGTAAGAATTGGTGATGGGAATTAAACAGAAAATGCTGTATGTCTGTATCATAACAGTTTGAAATAAATTATGATATAAGACTAAGATTTATTCACATATGTGTGATATTTGAGCAATATTGATATTTCTTCATATAGGGCTTCAAATAATTCTGTGAGAATTCTTATGCCTAAATATATTAAAACCATTGGGAAAATACGGATGAAAAATATATGTGTGCATATATACATATACCTCACTACACGTGTACATACTCCTATATACAAATGTATGCATATGCATCACACATTCTATAATCAAATGAGCACCTAATGGATAAAAATAACGAGAGCCCTGAAAATATAAGAAAATGCAATAAATATTGTTATGGAGAAAAAAAAAAAAAAGGAAAAAAGGGGGGGAGGGGGGGGAGGAAAAAATTATATAATGAAACGTAGATCCGATCTATAATTAAGTCCAGCAGGGTATCTTGTGTCGAGTTTAAGAATCCATTGTGCTTCCGCATGAAGTAATGTTGTAAACCAATCTCCACCTCTAGGGGGTCTGGGAATGTGCTCAATACTGGTTGTGGTTAGAAAAGAAAAATTTGCATCATGTGAATCCAAAAAATGCCTGGTGAGTCCCGATATAGATCGTTTCTTGCCCCTTACAAACCATACTCCAGCAAGGTTTAGAGTGTGGCATTATTAATCAAAAGACATCTGAATATATTATGGTTGAGACTCCAACCTGCCCCATTCTCCATGGTCTCCCAAAGGTGCACAAAGGCATATTTCCACCTCCATTGAGACCTATAGTTGCCAGTACTGACTCTTTGACCAGTCCCTTATCAGACTGGCTTGATAATATTCTTCAACCTCTTATGAGACGCACCACGGGATATATTAAGGATACTAAAAGCCTGTTACAGAATCTCAAAGAAATGACATGGACGGAGCATTCTTTTTGGATTACCAGTGATGTTATATCATTATATCCATGGATCCCCCATGACCAAGCATTGCAGGCTTTATCTTATCACCTGGAAAAATACAGTTCCTTGGAAGATATCCAAAAGGAATTCATCCTCATGGCCACAGACTTTCTCCTCAAACACAATTTTTTCCAATTTAATGGAGTTTTTTATCTTCAGACTGCTGGATGTCCCATGGGGGCGAGTTTTTCATGCGCCCTAGCGCATGGTCTTCATATAAGAATTTTTTAACCATGTATTAATAAAGAAGTTTGATTTTTACATAATTTTGGAGTTGGTGCTGGGTCCGATTTAGTCCTTTCCCACATTACCTCTTGTAGTGATGTCCTCTTTACTGATCCTCTTCTTGTAGCAATGTTCCCTCCTGGTCCCCTATTGTGCCATTCTACACACACACACACACACACACACACAAAACATTCTTCTCACCTGTCCTCCATTCCTTCGGCGTCCTCTGGTTCTTGAGTCCCGCAGGCATGAGCCCCCCTTGACGATTGCGGCCACTGTCAGCACTTCGGCTGAAATTCTAATGAACCTTTTTCTTGCCGCACAGAGTCAAGCTCTCTCTCCATTATTCCAATGGCAGACACCAGCCTAGGTGACCTTATACACGTCAGCTGCTTGTCTCTGATTGGCCAGTGGCTGCCATTGGAATAGTTATGCAGAGTGAGCTTGAATCTGCGCTTCGCCGGTAAAATGTTCATCTGAAATAAAGCAGTGACGCCTGCGGCCCTGCACCTGCCGCGATCGTCAATGGCGGCACGTGCATGTGGGTCGCAACAAGGAGCCTGAGGGGTCGCAAGAAGCAGTCTGAGGGGGTCGCAAGAAGCAGTCTGAGGGGGTCGCAAGAAGCAGTCTGAGGGGGTCGCAAGAAGTAGTCTGAGGGGGTCGCAAGAAGTAGTCTGAGGGGTCGCAAGAAGTAGTCTGAGGGGTTGCATGTGGCTCGCGAACTGCATGTTTGAGACCCCTGCTCTATACATGCATCTTTGTCTAGCATCCTCACAATGTGGTGACTATTGTCAATTATTTCATCCTTTTTTATTAAAATTAATAAAAAGAACTTAAAAGAAAAAAGTATAAAGGGAAATATCGTAAAACATACAAGGCTTTTCTGGTTTGTGATGTTTTTAGTAATATTTATCCCTGTAGCCTGCCCCAAAGGACTATCTCTGAAATGACCGAAAACACTGAAAGTGATGTGTATGAAGGGAACATAGCTGCTTATGTCAAGTGTCATCAGCTCGGGACTTTGCACTCAGGAGCCGGAGGGTTGTTTTACGTTTGATTTAACCTGTATTTTTCCATATTTCTGATTCTGGCCATTTCCCATTTCTGATCCTACTTTTTAATAATTTTTTTTTCCCAACATTATCATTTTATTCGGACCAGCGGCATAATTGTTCAATAGTAAAAAAAATTGGCACCTGTCGTCTAAATAGGTATGTCTGCAATATATAGTTCAAACTGGTCTCTTCAAGAATCAAGTTATACCATCAGATCTAGGGACCAAATTTAACATGTATGTGGGTAGAGAAAAAAAAAGCTAAATTCTTGGCGCCCTCCTTTTGTGTTGGTTTGCACCAGCCTGTCATTTCAGGTCTGGGCATTAGGTGAGCTTCGGTGGCCAATCCAAGAACAAGCGGTATGTCAAGGACTAGCGATGTATCTGGTGGTTTGAGAAGCTCGGGCTTTGTTGGTGGAAAGAGAAGACTACTAATGACGAGCGAACAGTACGATGTTTGAGTTGAGCAGGTTGGACACTCTGACGGGCTCAACTCAAATGACGAGTCTAAAGCCGGCTTTACACGAGACGACCGATTGTGCGATAGCACGATCGATCGTACCCGCCCCCGTCGTTTTTGCGTCACGGGCAATTAGTTGTCACGTACTCACCTTCTGGACGACCTCGCTGTGGGCGACGAACGTCCACTTCCTGGAGTGGGAGGGACGTTCAGCGTCACAGCGACGTCAAACGTCAGCCGGCCAATAGAAGCGGAGGGGCGGAGATGAGCGGGATGTAAACATCCCGCCCACCTCCTTCCTTCCATTAAGCTGTCGGGTGCCGTGGGAGGCAGGTAAAGCTGCTGTTCATCGTTCCCGGGGTGTCACACGGAGCAACGTGTGATGCCACAGAAACGATGAACAACCGCCGCCATTTTAATTAAACAATTTTATGAAACCTAGCGACGAGTACACGACTCACGATTTGTGAGCGATACTGCGTCACTAGGAGGTGTTACACGCGGCGATGTTGTGTACGATGCCGGATGTGTGTCACGAAAACCGTGACCCCGACGATGCATTGCACGATCAGTCGTCTCGTGTAAAGCACCCTTTATGGAAGTCAATGATCGGGCAGTTCGTCCAATGCTCCGCTCACATACAGCCAGCCATAGACTGAGTACTACAAGGGAAGGGAGGGTGTTTTTTTTTGTTTTGATTTGCACATAGCATCCAAAAACTTAGTTTTTATGCCCCAGTGAGAGCAATTCAGAGAGTGCAATTGGCTGTCGGGCCCCGGTTCCACTTGTGTTTTTTAAGAGACAAGTGCAATCTGATAAAGCATCGAATTGCACTCACAAAAGTCGAAAACTATGGGGCTGTGTCCATTTGCCATTGATTTCTCCTGAATCACAGCATGCTACGTTTGGCAGCGAGTCTCGGCTCACACCCCCCCATACAAGTCTATGGTGGCATGTGAAACATCGCACTGTACTCACATGTCATCCGACCGCTGTGCGATATGCACAGAGATAGGCAGCGGAGGAGATGGGGAGAAAGTGTTCCCTCCCTCTTCTCTGTACCTTTGATCTGATGGCAAGATCGAATTTTAGTCGCATGATGCACGCATCAGAGGGTCATTAGTATATCGCTTCTGATGCTCTTGCATAGAAAGCTATGCAAGCTATGTGCAAGTGAGTCCGAGGTATCACTGGGATGCCAGATTCTATCATTCAGTGAAGCGAACTGGCGCAATACTTGGCTAAGTACTGAGCATACGCGAGCGCCCCAATTCTTTATCGAATACTGAAGGGCGCACTTGCTCATCACTAGAGATGAGCGGACCCACGGAAATTCAGTTTGGCGTGTTAAGCCATACTTTTCAAAAAGTTTTAGTTTTGGACTTGACCTGAACCCCAGTGGAAGTCACTAATTGGGCAATTCGGGTCTGTGCCCACATACAGCCAGCCATAAACAGATCACTTACGGGGGCGGGTGGGTGAGGTTTTTCCATTTTTTGGGTGCAATGTATATCCGATCATGCTGTTGTTACCCCCAGTGCAAGCCGATCAGACACGGCTCACACTAGGCCGAACACAGAGCGTACCAGAGCACAGCAATGCTCCCGCGAGTGGTTTGCATACATAAAGCCCCCGATCTTGAACTTTTTCTTTTGTAAAGCCTGTGTTTGGTAGAAACACTGAACCTCGGGTTCACTCATCTCTACTCCTCTCTAAAGAAGAGTAAAAAGTGGAGATCGCTACCAAAGTGAAACAAGAGTTGCTCCTTGAACCCAAATACCGAACATGTTATGTTTAGACTCGGGACCGTTCAGTCTCCTCAATAATTGTGTTGACTTTGCCTGCAGTTTAATTTGATGACATGTGATATGAGTTTAGCTATGCTATTCTGCTAATGGGGAAAGCTATGGGAAGCTCTAGCTCCTTTTTCTAGTGCTTCTCCGTGAGAGCCAGCCTCACTATGCCCACGCCGCAGCCATGCTTGTTGCACCCACTGTTCCAGAATTGACAAGCGACATCTGCCCACACAGTTTTGTGCACTAATACGAGCTTCTACCTGCCTAATTACCACTATTAACATTTTACAGCTCATCTCGCTTTTCTTGCTGGGTGAGCCATGCTGCTTCAGCACAATCTGTGAGCGGCTCGTGTCCTGGGCACCGCTCATGTTCATTCCTTTCCTTCTACGTAATCCTAGATGAATAATTGGAGGCACCTTGCCTATGACATAACAATAAACTTTTCCAAGCTTACGCAGCAGAATTGCACGCAGACATCATTCTGAGGAAACGTGACTACACAGCGAGACGTCACACCCTGCGGATCAGTATGTACACTTATGGGATGTCGTCTAGTGCCCGAGCTTATTTATATAGACGGTGACCATATGATGCCAGTTATTGTGGTCATCTAAGAATGGCCAGGACTACCGAAGACTCTGTATCTGTAAGGTGTGTACAGTATTTACTGACTCAATATGGTGGGGAAACCATTATTTTCTAGCAAATAGCCATGTATTGCCGACATTATGGCTTAGACCGCTGCGGTCCCTGATCTTTTTGAGCTCAAGAGCGACAAGGAAATCTGTTGTAAAGTGTCTGTCCGAGTAGACCTGTCCGGGTAGACCTGTCCGGGTAGACCTGTCCGGGTTGACCTGTCCGGGTTGACCTGTCCGGGTAGACCTGTCCGGGTAGACCTGTCCTGGTAGACCTGTCCTGGTAGACCTGTCCTGGTAGACCTGTCCTGGTAGACCTGTCCTGGTAGACCTGTCCGGGTTGACCTGTCCGGGTTGACCTGTCCGGGTTGACCTGTCCGGGTTGACCTGTCCGGGTTGACCTGTCCGGGTAGACCTGTCCGGGTAGACCTGTCCGGGTAGACCTGTCCGGGTAGACCTGTCCGGGTTGACCTGTCCTGGTAGATCTGCCCAGATAGATTCCTTTTTTTTTTCTTTTTTTTTTCTGTGTACCTTGTAGTTCTCTCTTTCACTAGAGGATTTGAGGCTTTGCAGCTGCCAATCAGCGCAGCAGTTGTGTCCTCACCTCAGAGCTGTGTGCCAGCTGCACGCTATAGAAGATACGTGTGCAATGTGGGAGGTGGTGACTCCGAGGAACTTTCCACATCTGCAAACAAACAAGACTTCATTTACGAAAAACTGGATCAGACACCTATGGGAACTTTGCAAATGAGCTGTTTCCAATGCAAGCCTTAAGGAGCGGATCCTAAACAGAAGTGAGATCCTGTAAGCCACGAGGACAAGACCATATTCTTTATAAAGAACCCTAGACATCAGGAGGTACAGTACAAGCCCAATTCAGTTTGGCCTTATTATTAATCCCACAACCAGGACCGTATGCATCGGGGCTCGGCACATGCTCTGTTGTCTTGAGCCCATTGTAAAATAATAGAGGAGATTTACAAAGCTAAATGCAATAACTCAATTTGTGCAAACAATCTATATATATTGCATATGCCTTGTGCCACATTGACCAGTTATTTAAAATTTTAAAACACTTTTTGCCCCAAAATTGTGCCATCGAGCCAAGTGGTGGTAACATCTCTAGCAGGAGGCGGAACATGTCTCATACAGTTATGGAACATACTTCTGAGACTATAATTAAAAATCATAGCTAAAAAAGGATGTAGTGGTTGGTGTTTGTTGTTTTGATTTCACTTCTGCTTACACGTGTATGGTGTTTGTATCCAGATATAGAATTGTCCAAAGATTGGAAATTATAGACGGTTCATAAAGCAAAAATGGGAATAATAAATGTATTTAGCTCTTTGAGCCTTTTCTGCTGTTTTTTTTTTCTTGCCTCCTCGCTCGGTGCAGCACGCACACTGTCTGTCAGCGCTGGAGTCTGCGGCATTCTCCTTTTGTTATTACCTGTGTCAGGAGGTGGCTGCCTGAACAGATGTCCTGCTTCCAGTCTGCGCTGGGAACCTTCCCTCCTGCAGATGCTGATGAATGTTCCCTGCCTCAGGGAAGATCCTGTGTCTGCAGATAGATCTGCTCATCACAGCATCTGAAGAGCGGGGACCCCAGTACACCAGCACTGCAGACATTGTGCCGAAATATCAATGTAAATAATAATACACTCAATTCTATTTGTTATGTAAACACGGGACAAGTGGGATATCAGGCGATGAGTGGAATATGGAAAGATTTGTGTGCGCATGTATGTATAGATACAGCATATATACAGTATGTGTGTGTGTGTGTGTATGTATATGTATATATATATATATATATATATATATTAGATACGTAGCTGTGTGTGTGTATATGTAAGCTTGGACACACCTCATTCAAAGAGTTTTCTTTATTTTCAGGACTCTAAAAATTGTAGACTCACATTGAACGCATCAAAACTATGAATTAACACATGTGGAATGAAATACTTAACAAAAAAGTGTGAAACAACTGAAAATATGTCTTATATTCTAGGTTCTTCAAAGTAGCCACCTTTTGCTTTGATTACTGCTTTGCACACTCTTGGCATTCTCTTGATGAGCTTCAAGAGGTAGTCTCCGGAAATGGTTTTCCAACAGTCTTGAAGGAGTTCCCAGAGATGCTTAGCACTTGTTGGCCCTTTTGCCTTCACTCTGCGGTCCAGCTCACCCAAAACCATCTCGATTGGGTTCAGGTCTGGTGATGGTGGAGGCCAGGTCATCTGGCGTAGCACCCCATCACTCTCCTTCTTAGTCAAATAGCCCTTACACAGCCTGGAGGTGTGTTTGGGGTCAATGTCCTGTTGAAAAATAAATGATGGTCCAACTAAACGCAAACCGGATGGAATAGCATGCCGCAGCAAGATGCTGTGGTAGCCATGCTGGTTCTGTATGCCTTCAATTTTGAATAAATCCCCAACAGCGTCACCAGCAAAGCACCCCCACACCATCACACCTCCTCCTCCATGCTTCACGGTGGGAACCAGGCATGTAGAGTCCATCCGTTCACCTTTTCTACAAAGACATGGAGGTTGGATCCCAAGATCTCAAATTTGGACTCATCAGACCAAAGCACAGATTTCCACTGGACCGATGTCCATTCCTTGTGTTCTTTAGCCCAAACAAGTCTCTTCTGCTTGTTGCCTGTCCTTAGCAGTGGTTTCCTAGCAGCTATTTTACCATGAAGGCTGCTGCACAAAGTCTCCTCTTAACAGTTGTTCTAGAGATGAAAAGGTGTGTCCAAACTTTTGGTCCAATGGGGTCAGGTGAGCGTGGAGGCCACTCCACACAGCCACCATACTCAATGACTTGTAGGAAGGTCTCCATGAGGTATCACTTCACGTCTGCAGCCTTGTGAGTTTTACACGTTCTAATCATAGCATTTCTGTATTCAAGGTGTCGATTCGTATTGAATTGATGATGCCCTACAACTTTGTAATTCACTTTTTTTCTCTATCTCGTTCCGTTTTTGAGATAAAAATGCTAACTTCGTTGTTTTCCACCAGGTGGCGCTATAGGTGGTTTCATTGCGTAGCGCATGGCTACTTTACTATACCTAGACACCACTTCTATGCCTATAGCTGCCGCCGTTCTCAAGTTAATGGCGGTGGACAGGATATGGGTGGACAAACTGTATATACCGTACATATATCTATCTATGTGCTTGGCATAAATAAGTACACCCCTTTGAAAAATAAGATTTCTATCAATATTTCACTGAACACAAGAATGATTTCCAGAACGGTGGCTCAGTGGTTAGCACTGTTGCTTTGGAGCGCTGGGGTCCTGCATTCAAATCCCACCAAGGACAACATCTGCAAGGAGTCTGTATGTTCTCCCCGTGTTTTCATGGGCTTTCTCCGGTTTTCTCCCACACTCCAAAGACATCCTGATACTGAATTTAGACTTTGAGCCGCAATGGGGACAGTGATGACCACATCTGTAAGCGCTGTGGAATTAGTAAAGCTATGTGAGTAAAATAAGCAAGTCTTAGATTCATAGAACATTTTTTAACCCATAACATGAAAATAAGGTTAATATATTGCAAAATCTTCAATTATACTGAAATGAGTTGATGCGAAAATGAGTACACCCCACATGAAAGGCTAATATATCTAGTATTTCGTAAGACCGCCATCATTTTTAAGGACCGCACCAAGCCTTCTAGGCAAGGAATGAACAAGTTGGTGACGTAATGGAGTATCTATCTTTTTCCATTCTTCCAGAACGACGTCTTTTAGAGCTTGGATGCTGGATGGGGAGGGATGACAACTTGTCTCTTCAGAATCCCACATAGGTGTTCGGTTGGGATCAGATCAGGAGACACTTGATCACTGAATCACTTTCACCCTGTGCTTCCAAAATGCAACATTGGCCTTACATGTGTCTTCTGGATCATTCTCCTGTTGGAAAAGTGCACATCTACCAAGAGCACTGACTGATGGCGCATCTTCTCTTTCAATATAGAGCAGCACATCTGTGAATACATGATACCATCAATGAAATGTAGCCTCAACACCAGCAGCTCATTCCCCACATTGATGTTGCCACCACTAGTTTTTGCTGTAGGCATCATGCTTTTTTCTTTGTACTCCTCACCTTTTCAACACCATCAGATTCCTGAGTAAGTCATACATGATGGCAGTTATACAGCCAGGGTCTGACTCCTGCTCCCTGGGGTTTGGGCAGCTTTTTTCAGCTGACATGTTCCCTTTCGAGTGGTATTACCAATCTTACATTTAAATCCGAATATATACAAAATAAATAAGTCTTCATTATGTATTAGAATCATGTATATGATGAATCTTTATATATCTCCTTGAAATTGTCTCCCTAACTTATTGCTGCGTGCTTCAGGCTAGCATTGGATGCAACCTTGTCATGGCGGTCTCTCTGTATTTTGAGACTATTGACAGATCAGGACTAGAGTCTCTCATTATTATCTGAGACTCTACATATTAAACGTGTTTTCTTTCTTTCGGTGTGGCAAGGGTTAATGTCCATTTTCCTAGCCAGCAGCTTCTGACTCCTGGTCAGTTGTTTCCGGTTTGGGACCACTCCCAGTCCCTTTATATATCTGCTTCCAGCATTTGGATTTTTGGCCTGGAGGTGAAAGGAGCTGTTGGAGACCTTGTTGTTGGTAGTGGAGTTGTATACAGTACTGGTGCCTGACTGCAGTCTAGTTTTTGGAGTTAGTCTGTTGTTATTTTCCTCATTGTCTGTCTTACTTTCCCTTGGTGTGTTGTTTAAGTGCAGCGGTGGGACTAGTGATCCTTACCTTCCCACTCACTAGCCAGGGCTTACCACAGGTTCTCCTAGAGCTTCAGGTTCCTGCTCGGCGACAAGTGAGGAACCTGTATAAGAACTGGCTAGGAGTGGAGGTACAGCGGCAGGTAAGTTGATGAGGTGTCCATTTTCCCTCTCTCTAGCATTAGAGTCCACCATTGTTAATGTGTTCCCGGTGTACCCGTTGTTTGACTTGGTAAAGCCCCTGTTTGTTGTGTGTTTTACCTCACACTGGACCTTCTCTAAGGGCGGCTTTGCACACTACGACATCGCAGGTGCGATGTCGGTGGGGTCAAATCGAAAGTGACGCACATCCGGCGTCCGTTGCGATGTCGCGACAGGTACGATGTAGTTCCTTGTTCCTGCGGCAGCATACATCGCTGTGTGTGAAGCCGCAGGAACGAGGAACATCTCCTTACCTGCCACCAGCGGCTATACGGAAGGAAGGAGGTGGGCGGGATGTTTACATCCTGCTCATCTCCGCCCCTCCGCCGCCATTGGCCGCCTGCCGTGTGACGCCGCACGACCCGCCCCCTTAGGAAGGATGTGGGTCGCCGGCCAGAGCGACGGTCGCAGGGCAGGTAAGTGCATGTGAAGCTGGCGTAGCGATAATTATCGCTACGCCAGCTATCACAAGATATCGTACCTGCGACGGGGGCGGGGACTATCGCGTGCGACATCGCAGCATCGGCTTGCGATGTCGCAGCGTGTCTGTGCCGTGACAGACCTGTGGTAGTATGATGTACTACAGGACAAGCATGCATGTTTTTTCCTGGCCAGTCACAGATGGCTATGCAGGCAATGAATGCAGTAGGTCCAGAATATCAGAGGAGGATACACTTGTGCATTAGTTTACCATGCAGCAAACACTAAAAGTGGTGCCTTATCCGTGTGTAGGAGGCAAGACCCCGCCGAGCTGTCAGTATCTCAATTGCAGCTGAGCAGGAGTAGTGGGCCAAGGGCGAGCTATGAAAGCATAGAGCAAGCCAAGAACCTGCCTGAGTAGCTGTACTTGTTTCTACATATACACCAAGTGTGAGAGACTACCACGTGTACATCATATATGCACCAATAAAGGCAGACAGGTGCCAGAGAGATGATGACCGGGTACTCATGGGCACTTCCACAACGGGAGTCACCTGGTTTAGATCGGTCGGACTGCCCGTATTAGCTAATATACAAAGTATCCAAGAACTGAACCAACATTAGGCAAGGAACATACTGTCGTTAAAGGGAATTTATCAGCAGGTTTTTACTACCTCATCTGAGAGTGGCATGATGTAGGCAAAGAGTCCTCGAATTCAATAATGTATCCCTTATATTAGTGGCTACAGCCGTTCTGGCACAGTGAAAGATTTTAGATTTTGCATGTAGCAGTACTGGGGAGAGATATATCCGCCTACACCAGGCTTTCAGTGTACATTTCCATAGACAGAAGCTGCTAACCACAGAAGGGGCAGATTCGACTAGAGCTCACAAGCTGCTGAGACCCACTAATGATAAAGATAACAGGCTGAAGCATCATTGTAAGTAAACAAAAAAAGACTGTGAGAT
>NC_134364.1:75953122-76028122 GCF_048569485.1 Anomaloglossus baeobatrachus | reverse complement strand
ACTGCAAAAGCCAGAATGGGGTCATAACCCTCCATTTACCCCTCCTTTTGTGAAGTGCTATTCCTGTAAATATAAGCCAGTGTTTCAGTGCCACTAAATACCCTCGATTCAGAGACAAGATGCCCGTGTCACCAGTGTAAGAAGATTAAGGCTCCCATCGCATTCTGCTTGAACTCGCAATGAATTAATTTGACTTTGATGTATTATTAGGTGGAGGGCTGAAAGGATAAAAAAAAAAATAATAATATACTGTCAATTTGTTGACCCTTTTTTTTTTTCCTGCAACATTTTAAGGGATTTTGCTTGGAATGATTATGAGATCTGTTAACCCACAGTGGAACTGTTTATAGCAATTAGTGATATTTAGACATCAACATTGAAAAAAAAATAAAAAAAATGTGTAAAGGTTTCCTATGGCCGTTCTCACCTGTGGTACGACCAGAAGCGTACAGAGACAGCACAGCCTGGATAGCGACATACATGGCTGGGACGTTGAAGGTCTCAAACATGATCTGTGTCATCTTTTCACGGTTAGCCTTGGGGTTCAGTGGGGCTTCAGTGAGCAGGGTGGGATGTTCCTCAGGGGCTACACGGAGCTCATTGTAGAAGGTGTGGTGCCAGATCTTCTCCATATCATCCCAGTTGGTGATGATACCATGCTCAATGGGGTACTTCAGGGTCAGGATACCTCTCTTGCTCTGAGCTTCATCACCTACGTAGGAGTCCTTCTGACCCATACCAACCATGACACCCTGTAGTGAAATAAAAGATTGAAAATTGGTGTAATATTTGCAAAAAATGATTGACAGGTCATTTTTCTGTTGCAAATTTTGAACAATCTGTACATTTAACCCTAGGGCACATTCAGATGTCTACAAACATTGGTTCATTCTTGGACTGTAATGCACGGACTGGTGGGGTGTCTCCCGACCCAAACTCAGAAAACAGAGAGCAAAAGAGAAGGGTGTTTGATACTGCGCCAAAGGATCACAGGAACAGATGTTTAGATTAATGCATCTTTATTTCATCCAGGTCTACGCGTTTCTGGAGCCACTGCCCCCTTCCTCAGGACCGTCAGGAAAGACAAAACATCAAGATTGAGATTTGATGTTTTGTCTTTCCTGACGGTCCTGAGGAAGGGGGCAGTGGCTCCAGAAACACGTAGACCTGGATGAAATAAAGATGCATTAATCTAAACATCTGTTCCTGTGATCCTTTGGCGCAGTATCAAACACCCTTCTCTTTTGCTCTCTGTTTTCTGCCATTTGGGTGGCTGCAGCCTTGGATCAGATTCTACATGCGAATATAGTTGTTGTGACTCTCACAACGACATCTGGTGAGTAGTTTCACCCTCCTCCCACCCCTTATATACTGGGGTAAGACCCTATATGCGCTTTTCTCTCCACAGATTTCTTGTCTGGCCCAAACTCAGAAGCCTACTTGGGCTAGAAAACCCATGGCATTACAGTCCAAGATTGGACTGATGTGCACAGATATGAGCCTGCTGAGTTCAAGATAGGAGACACGTGGCCAGTCTGTCCATTGCAGCCCGAGATATGACCAATGTGCATGGATATGAGGCTGCTGAGTTTGGTATGGTAGACCTGTAGCCAGTCCAAGCATTGCGGCCTGGCATCAGACCGATGTGCACAGATATGAGGCTGCTGAGTTCGGGAGGCCAGTCCGTGCATTACAGACTAGGATCAAACCAATGTGCACAGATATGAGGCTGCTGAATTGGGGACAGGAGCCCCATGGTCAATCCGTGCATTACGGCCCGGCATCAGACCGATGTGCACAGACGTAATTTCAAAGGGTGATCTCTGCTGAGAAAATCCAAATTTTTCTGCAGAATGGTAACTCTCTTTCTATTACTTCTGTAATCTACTAAGGACTTTCCACCAACGGAAAATCTGCAGCATATCTGCCACGTGTGAACATGCCCTTACAGCATAAAATATGAGCTTGAGTAATATGGAGGATACATATAACTGTATCAGCCAGTTCTTTTTATACAGTGTTTATAACCCTGGATCAAAGTTACTCTGACCTACAACTGAAGGTGACAAAATCATAACTCAGCTGGCATTGATATTTTTTGGCCTTGTAAACTGTTCTTCTTCACTATGGCCTTAGCGCCAATGGTTCCAGTATATTCCCAGTTGAGGACTTGGCAGGACCTAACAGTAAGTGATACTAATAGGCTGTTGGCAAAGCTTAATTGTAATATGCTCAGCTTCCCCTCATGAGTATTGGGATGTTAGCAATGCTTCTGCTGATATTTCAGCTATGGCAAAGCCATTCAGTGTGTGCCAGCATTGACTGTATAACAAGGCCAATTTCACCCAGCGCGCAGTCGACAGGAGAATATGAGGAGCCTCAAAGCTGCCTATTAATAACTGGCTCATCTTATCACTGGACCTTGTGGCATACGGTCTGTGCTATTTCTATTATTATCTCCCCGTAGTAGGAAAACAAGGAAAGATTAAGAGGTGTAATATCTGATATAAATAAGCACTGAATAATATAGCTGTCGCCTGTCACTGTATAGACTAGACAACCAGAAAGGCGCCGTACAGGATAGCCATCATTATATCATCCACTATTGGAAGGATAATAAAATACTAAATAATTACCTAATTCACTAAATAATATTAAAAACATTTATACCTGGTGACGGGGGCGACCAACGATGGAGGGGAACACAGCACGAGGGGCATCATCCCCAGCGAACCCAGCCTTCACCAGCCCTGAGCCGTTGTCGCACACCAAGGCGGTAGTCTCCTCATCGTCACACATGTTGGCAGGTTAGGTTCTGGAAAAGATATTACATTTCAGAATAAAACACAAACCGTAAAATCAAAGGATTTCCAATGATAAGTCACTATTTATTCTCCCACCCATGGTACTGCTACACTACGTAGGTTGGGCAGTACATAGATCTCGGAGGCTTACTTTTCACTGTATTGATCATTGTTGACCATTATTGATGGGTGAATAGTAACTATTCGTGTTCGGATTATTCATAACGAATCCCAAAGAACTATTCCGTTATTCGTCACAAATAACGAACCTTAAGCAAGTCAATGGAGAAGCTGATCATTTTTCTTGCCTTAATGAATACTGGAATAGTATGCGGTATTCGATGGAATATGCGATATTCGATAAGCATTTTCCGTACACGAATAGTTACTACTCCCCCATCACTAACCATCAAAATCTTAAAAAAAACACACTAAGATTAAGATAAAAAAAAATAATAAAATAGCATGTATTAAGATATTAGAACTTTTCAAACTACTGTTGAGAAAGTTTTATGTTAGAGGTCACTTATTTTCTTTAGAAAACTTTTTATCACTTTGTATACATCCACATGGAACGTAAACGATGCAGTGAAAACTCGGGGGACGATAACAGTTTTTGATAATGAGGATTTTGATGCAGTATGTCTCCAAAATGCATGAAAAACAGTATTTGAAGCTGTTTTTGACACTGATTTTGGAGCACATCCGCTTCAAAGTCATGAATGTACGGTAAAAGTTAGTATTTTCTATGGTTAACAAATAAAGCTATAACGCCTAGAATATTTTTTATCATTTTTGGGGCATCAGTATTTACATCAATTTTTCTGGCAGAAACCACAAAATAATTTTTACCGGTACCGCAATATAATTTTTATCGGTACCTCAATATCATTCTTACCGCTACCACAATATAATTGTTACCGGTACCACAATATAATTTTTACCGCTACCACAATATAATTTTTACCGCTACCACAATATAATTTTGTATCGTACATCCTATATTTGATTGGTTTCTTAGCAAACGCCATTCTAAATCCAATCATAAATAAAGCATATACAGCTGTGCAGTTTTAGATTTTGTTCCCATTTATTTCTAAAAAAAAAACCCTTGCCCTCTAACCGGTGGCATCCCAGCTGTCTGCAACTATGGAGCCACCGGTTGGAGTCAACTGTTCTGAGGCTTTTAACAGGGGCTCCTAAAACAGCCCTCCACCCCCTCCCCTTCCTTCAACGTTCGCCCTCACATGTCAAACAGCAGCTGTCTTTCAGACACAAGCCTGCACTATGCCCATCTCCTCTCCACCCTCGCACCAGCGCAAATTGAGTTTCACATTTCAGCACCTGACGCTGCGAAGTACTTGCGGAAACACGGCACCGTGCCAAAGGGGTTACTGGTCCGCTACAGTAAGTCCGGCGTTGGCATGAAAGGGTTAAACATGTGTGTTGGAAGCTAAATGTGCTTAAGAAGGGGCTTGAGAAATACTTAGTGAACAGACTATATAAACCCAGGCGTAAAAGTCTACGTCAAATGACTTGGCTAATCGGAGAGATTTGGCACAGCCAGTTATTTCCATCTATAGATTTATCTCTCCGTACAAATATCCATAGAAGTGGTCAAAACTGCAAATTCCTGTAAAAATCACTAAATCGGATGAAAGTTTCCAGTTTGTAAAGCCAAAAAAGCCTTGGGTCCAATCAGTCAGCCTTCCCTGTGTGATAATCCTGTTGTGTTGAAGCCGGTAGAGTCAGCAGAATTTTGTATATCGGAGGAGGGTTTGTTAAAAAAAGACTATTTCCAGTGTTTCCAAAAAAAAAAAAAATACAAAAAACTGAAGCAAGACTTTGTCCCCATAGTCTAAGTGCTGAAATCCATAAGACACGGAGAGCAACAAGCCTCCTACAGGTCCCCGCTGGTACTCACCTGGTCAGCACAAGAGAGCTGGCTGCTGTGATTGAAATTGGCTGGGTACTGCCTTGGGGACTGAGCTGTCAATTTATACCCTGCCTGAAGATGTAGAGTCAGTGGGGAGCTCCACCGGGAGAGGCAGACGGTCTATCCTTATTTGGTAGCTTCTGGGCCATTGAGTAGCAAAGAAGCCATTAATGGAGTAGGTGAGGGGGGAGGCAGAGACCATGGACCCCTTAGCCCTTGTATGGAAGGTATGGAGGTGGGGAGAGCACTACGAGGGATGGCCAAATAGGGTTTCCCAAAAAAGCATGTCTGCAATGCTGGGTGACAAAAAAAAAAAAAAAATAACAGAACAATGAAAGAAATAGGATAGAAACAGTGACTGCTAAGGGACAGACAGGTGCAACACAATTGGAAAGAAGGGGGGGAAGAGGGGACAACCGGAGAGCTTTGTGCTCTGTCTACATAGTAATGAAATAAGAAAGCTCAGAGGAAAAGCACACAGAGCGAACATGGGGCTGTACATGTTCCTCGTCAGCCTGGGTCACTGCAGGTCCCATCCTCGTATTAATATCCTCTCCCTAATCCCATTAATACTACGGGGGTCTGCACTCAATCACTTTAGAGATAATTGCCACAGTTACATTCTGCAGATGTCTTGGATAGCATGAAAGAGAGGGCTCAAAATGGAAAAAAACACATGAAAAGGAACTTGAAGGTGCACCTTTTGTCCTGCTTTTTAGGGTATTTTTTGGCCAGAGGTGGACACACAGGTGTGGTTCCTCCCTAAAGAAATGAATGAGATATGGATACCTACAAATACGCAATCATCTCTCAGTTCAAACTAGGTCTTCTAGGAGGAAATCTTGAGTAATTCCTAGGAGAAATCATTTACAGTAATAGTTACTTTCCCCTATATCGAATCGAAAACCTTATACGCGCATGTGATGCAAAACCACTTGTGCCAAATGACAAACTCTGCTCCGCCGTGTTTTACACACTTAGCGCTGCTACATCTGTAGGAATTCACGAGAGGCGACGCACAACATGAATTCGCTTACAGTCTAGAGTAAAACGAGTTTCAACCTTCAGAAGATATCATATATGGAAATAGTTGTTCTTTGGCAGAGCAAGGTTAAAGTTTTGCCCTGGGACAAGAAGTCATGCCAGCATTCAGAGTGGAAATCCCCTCCTCTTCTCTTTCAGGGGTACATGGCTTTATTGATTCAACATTCCAGCCATCACAAAGGAGGATGGCGGAGCACAGTGTGTCTGTTTATGTGGGAGACATTGTTTTTACTTATTGCTACTTTAGTGTGCCATTACAATGTTTGGCTTTCCACTTCTTAAAGGGGCTGCTTATATGAAAGGGGTGTGGTAAGCAGACCACAATAAAATGTCACATAGGTCCCTATGATGGCAGGATCATACAAAATGCTACAGCTAGGGCCTGCGTTAGGGGCGGGCAAACTGAGCAGCTGCCCAATGCACCCACCCTCTGAGGGGCCACCAGCATTTTAAGCACAAACTGCATTGATAATAAAAGTTCTGTATTAGCACTGCAGTTTCCACGGTTATGTCTGTAGAAAGACCTTTGGTGACATCACGGTCATGTGACCATGATCTCACCGAAGGTCCTTAAACTGAGGAGGTCGAGACCTGCGCAATTGTGTCGCCCAGGGATAAGGGGTACTCAGATTCGGGCCAAGGAGTCACTTCTGTAGGTATCACGGAGGCGTGACCCGGTCTGTGATCCCAGGCTCCACAACAAAAAGGGGATTAGGTAAGGGAGATTGTCCGTGACGCCACCCGTGGGTTGTGGTGATGATATGGTGGCACCGCCGCTGCCTCTGGGGACCGTGCCCGGGACTGGTGGTGTGTGGCAGCAAGGTGGAATCCCCTCCACGGGTAGGGGAGGTGTAGTCCCGGGGCCCAATTGGGAGTTGTGGTGGTGGTAGGGAGCAGGGTGGCAGGGAGCAGGGAACTCACAGTTCGGTTGTCTTGGGGTTGGATGAAGCTAGGCTGATGTGTGTGGTCATAAAACACAGAGTCATTTGTAAACCAACTTGCCTGTGACCGGGAGCCTTTTGGAGGGGTGTGCTGGTCCCACACATGGTGCAATGAGCAGGAGCCCTCTTTTGTTGCATTGCACCTTGTAGTCTGCTTAGCTCCTCTGGTTGGAACGTGGGAAGTCCACTTCCCTGCACTATTCTGGGTTCCCGATGCCGGCGGGCCACTACCCTGCCCCAGTCCACTTTGGGTCCCCTGCTAGTGCCTGACCTGTTCCCGCAGTCCAGGGGCTCCAACCCCTGACCGCTCTGCAACTTTCTCTGCAGCCCAGTAGACACACTCCTGACTGCTCTGCTGCTCTCCATGTGGGGGTGTGTGTGTGTAATCCCATGGAGGAAGCGATTCCTGTACCCTTGGTGGGGGGTACAGTCATCTGTGACTACCTGGTTTTGCCAGGGCGTCACACAATACCGGCATTGTGGAACGGTTGTGGCTAAATCCCAGTGGCTAGGCTAGAAAAGAAAGACCTTGGGCGTGTCTGGCTTGGTTAGTGGGTGTGACCGGCTTTGTTGGTGAGCATGGTGATGTTATCTCTCATCCACTATAATCATGCAAGGGGGGGGCTGTGTCCCACCTCCCCGCACCACTCCCATCTGGGGGTCTTACCCCCAGACTCACGCTTCTATTATCAGTTCCATGACCATGTGGACTATATAAGAATAATGTTGCTTCCTGATATCAGCTATGTTGGTGGAGGCCCTTCCCCTTCTGGTCACATGGCATAACGTCAGCAGAGATCTTTCTGTCCACTGGGATTTAGACATGTCCATTGGGGAACCTGGAAACCTCACCCATTCTTCTTATATTCAAATGTATTCACGTCTTTCAGAATACATTTGAACAGTGGTGTGCCAGGACTGAGGCAAAGGAGAGCTCCTAAGCCATCGCATCGACATTCAGTGGTGTGATGAGGTCAGCACGCTGCTGACATCAACACACTGCCACCATGTCCTCTCCAGGGTTGCAGAGGTGGAGAGGAAACTGTGGTTACCGGTAAGCGCTCCAGGATTAGGTGATGAGATGTGGAATAATTTTAGATCAGGGGACCATGGTGGAGGAGGATTGGAGTTACTTTAGGGGACATTAAGGGGCAGTCGGGGACTTTATGGGGCAATAGGTGACCCTATGGAGCAAATTGAGACATTGTGGGGCAATGGGTATCTTTATGAAACAAACTGGAACATTAAGGAGCAATGGAAGAGATTGTGAAAGGGGGAATAGTATAGCGAGGAACGGGGGTAACTTTTATAACTTTATGCAGAGATGTAGTATGGAGGAGATATTATAGAAAGGGGAAGTTTGGGAGGGGGACATTTTGGAATGGGACAGTTTGGGGGCTTTCTTGGAGAGGGTCAGTGTGTGGAGAAATATTATGGAGAGGAAGCAGTGTGTAGGGGAATATTATGGAGAGGGGCAGGAAACTTTCTGGTCATGCTGTAAATCACATTCAAGCATGTCTCGACTGAAATCAAATCAGAGGTCTCTTCTACGTGTTCCCAATGTTGGTGCATACTGGTTGACCCACTTCGGAATGTATACGGCTTTTTCTTCAAATCTAATATATGTATATGTGTGTATATATATATATATATATATATATATATATATAAATAAAGCTTTTCCAAGAGTGGTGGCGGGACTGTGTAAGGTTTGAGGGGTGGAGCCTGAGCAGAGTCTCAAGGGGGCCTGAAAATTTTGCCAGTATGGGGCCCTGAAATTCTTAGTGGCAGCCCTGTGCTTTTTGGTCCTATTGGTGACTGACAGCCATCTCTCTCTCTAGCTCCCACAGCTGCGGAGGAGAGGGAGGGATTTATCTCCTCCGTTGCCAGCTGATGCAAGATTTGCATTGCACTCCGCTGTAATGTGAGTGCAATGCGATCTTTCTCTCGCCCCCATAGACTTGAATGGGAGCGAGTGGAACAGGATGGCATTCCACCTGCAGCATGCTGTGATTGTTTTCTCGGTCCGATTAGGGCTGAGATAAAAATTGCTCATGGGAGGTGCCCCATAGAGTAATATTAGTCTGAGTGGAAATACACATTCCACGCTGCTT
Source organism: Anomaloglossus baeobatrachus (assembly GCF_048569485.1). NCBI lineage: Eukaryota > Metazoa > Chordata > Amphibia > Anura > Aromobatidae > Anomaloglossus > Anomaloglossus baeobatrachus. The sequence goes on along the minus strand of NC_134364.1, from coordinate 76,019,283 downwards.
TAAGTTACGCTATCAAAATGTGACAGCACAATTTAAGAACAAAAAGACGTTTTTTGTACATCTCACCCCTTCACTGTGTACTTCAGTTCCTTCTCCTGCACGGACCTGTAGGTGTAGCCACCTGTCTGCAGTGAAGTAAAATGAAATTGTGTCCAGCGCTCCGGAGTGAAGGATTGTCCCAACAGGTATAAGATTTCTAAGTTTTATTTTCACAATGTGCGCTTAAAAATGACGAATTACATCATGGGCAAGACATCCTCTATACAGAGGAGAAGAGGATATGTCAAAGACAACGCGTTTCGGCTACTTGGTGTAGCCTTTGTCAAGCCTACACAAAGGCAAAGGTTACACCAAGTAGCCGAAACACCTCCTCTCCTCTGCATAGAGGATGTCTTGCCCATGGTGTAATTCGTCATTTTTAAACGCACATTGTGAAAATAAAACTTGGAAATCTTATACCTCTTGGGACAATCCTTCACTCCGGGGCGCTGGACACAAGCACGATTTAAGGGGTTAACAGGTGCGGGTGGATCGTGGATCCACCTGCGCCTGCAAGGCACACATGTCTGCTGTACAGATCAGCAGACATATGCAGGGATCACCACCGGTTCACTGCAGCAGCCGGTTGTGATCACCCCTTCATGAGTTAGGACATACTGGTACGTCCTCGGTCGTGAAGGGGTTAGAGTAATTACAGCAAAGTTCTTTCAGGAAGGAGATTAATTTTGCTTTTTTAGACTCTTTTATTGTTTTGTTGCCTCCAGTAATGTCATATGGCAGATCAGACATAAAACACAACATACAACAGCTTATTTTGTTACTTTTCTGCTTTTCACAACTGTTTCTTTGTCATGTTACTGTGTGTTTCCATATTACTTATCTGTGTGCTCCGGTTCTCATTTGCTTTTTTTTTTTTTTTGCTCGTCACACAGTTGTGACCAGGCTGAGTTATTTTTTAGGAGGTTACGCCACAGATACAATGGTGGTATGTGATGGATGACCCTTGTGAGTTATTGGTTTTGAGTAATTGTGTTAAACATCACATATAAGTATCAGCGTTGGTGGTTACCAATAATCTATGTAACATGAAAGGGTCGCTTCTACTCTCGATTTAACAGAATATGGCTAAAAAAAAGTTTATAGAAATGTCATATACCTCAAAATAACATGTAGATTAAAAGGAAGAAAAATGCCTTCTTACTAACCACGGATCCAATAATTTATTCTAGGAAAGCACAGTAAGCAGCTGAAATAAATATTCGTGTCAAGGAATGTATGAGTCTTCAAGATCATTCTTTATTATTGACAAAAAGTCAAGAATGCCTCCATATATTACCATATATTTTCTCCCTCCATTGGCGGAAGCCCTGACGACCTGCAGAGCTGCAAAACTGTTTTAGGTCTCGATTTTTTTTTTTTTTTTTTTTTTTTTTATATTATAGAAGAGGTTGTTTTTTCTTTGTATAGGAAATGCTCTGGATTTGGAATTTTTTATTTTTTTGTTACCTATTGACTCAATTATTTGAAAATTACTAAGGGTATATGCCCAGGATTAGAACCCGCTGTGTCCTGAGCGACAAGTCTCCTCCGCAGGAGGCCACAGCTGCTCATGCCCATGATCAAGGTTTGAGGTGCTGCAGTCTCTCGCTGTGTTCTCCCTACGGAGAACACTTGTGGCTCCACAGCAAAGAATTTACATGCTTGAGGCTCGGCAAAGCCGCACTGCAGGTCAGTTTCCACTGTGGGCAGTACATGCACAGTGGGCAGGAGATTTCTAGAAATCCCATCCACTGTGCTTGTACTGTACAATGCAGCGTTTTGGAAGCAGCTGAAATATACTGTATCCATAATGCTGTGACCCCTGATCATGGGCACGCAGCCTAAGGGGTACTTTGCACATTGCGACATCACTACTGCGATATCGTCGGGGTCAAATCAAAAGTGACTCACATTCGGCGCCGGTAACGACGTTGCAACGTGTAAAGCCTAGATGCACCGATAAACGACCGCAAAAGCGTCGTAAATCGGTGATCTGTGTAGCGTCGGACATTTTCATAATGTCGCACCAATAGGAGATACGATGTTGTTCCTCGTTCCTGCGGCATCACACATCGCTGTGTGTGAAGCCGCAGGAGAGAGGAACATCTCCTTACCTGCCTCCACCGGCAATGCGGAAGGAAAGAGGTGGGCGGGATGTTTACGTCCCGCTCATCTCCGCCCCTCCACTTCTATTGGACAGCTGCCGTGTGACGTCGCTGTGGCGCCGCACGACCTGCCCCCTTAGGAAGGAGGCGGGTCGCCGGCCAGAGCGCTGTCGCAGGGCAGGTAAGTGTGTGTGAAGCTGCTGAAGCGATAATGTTCGCTACGGCAGCTATCACAAGATATCGCAGCTGCGACGGGGGCGGGGACTATCGCACTCGGCATCGCTAGCATCGGCTAGCAATTTCGCAGCGTGCAAAGTACCCCTAAGAGCTCCCTGAACTATGGGGTATAAAATTATAAAATTAGAAGAATTTCCAGGAACATTACTTATTTTTTCGAACACCCTCCACTTTCAATAACACTATCCTCACTTATATATTGCAACCATACTCCACAGCGCTTTACAGACATTATTGTCACTGTCCCCATTGGGGCTCGCAATCTAAATTCCTTATCAAATACGTACATTTTGGTATTTTACATTTATTGCCAGGTTTTTTTTATTAGTAGATCTATGTGAACCCAGTCTTGCACCCACAGTAGCATTATGACTTCTGATACTAAGGCTTTCACGCTACGTTATTACCTACGTTCACTGGTCCCGTAGCAGCTTCCATCTGAACCCCCCCCAGCGCAAAACAGGTTTTGTATGCATGCGCCGATGAGAACATAGACTATAACAGAGCACCGTGTGCTCTGTCTTTCACCATTTTCTTGCGTATACGCTTTCTGCAGGCGAACACCCAGATATAGTAGAATGGACGCCAGGGCCCTCACAGTACCATGACAGCAATGCCGGATCCATTTTTAAAGGAATTTTGTTGTCTCATGACCTATAACTGGGTCCATCAGGTTTCCATCATGGTTTTGGCATTTTTTTACAAGAAGGATTGGGCCAATAGGAAAAACATGAAGGGCGTGTGCATCCTCAAACATTTGTGGGTAGCACACAAATGCCTGCTGTATACATTTTCCATGTAACAGGAAAGAAAAGAAGGACTTCATTACCAATGCTGGCCATAAACATGAGATAGCTGCAAGCCGAAAGTTTCTTAGGTGTACACCTATCTGTCCAATCCTCCATACATATGCACTCTCACCTTGTCAGAGCATTCATGTGTTTTTAAACAAAGGGATCGAGAGTTGAAATTCTAGTGTTCCGATTCTTCTTTCCCCAGACATCAGCTATAAAGCTAGAATAAGATGGCATCTGTACCGCCCCCGTGTCAGCAGCCAAGCTGCTCGGATCCGCGGTGGCTCGAGAGGCGTCCGGACCCGGGGGGTCTCGCGGCCACTCGAATGAAGGGGGGTATTTACAAGGGGTATGGTGTATTGAAAGTTCGTGACGCCACCCGTGGTGTGTGGTAAGGTGGAGTACCACCGCTGCAGCTGGGAGTACCCGGTGGCGATGGAGTGGGCAGCCAGGTGTTTAACCCCTCCATGGGCAGGAGGTATGCCCCGGGACTCGGTGATGGTGACAGGGAGGTGCCGTTGGGGAGGTAAGGGTCACTTGCGTACTCACTCAGTCCAATGACGCTGACACCGACAACTTGGTAAACCAAAGTTCTGGACACCGCTGCCACTGAGGGGAGCATGTTTGGGTTCCGTTTCTGCTGGTGTTGCCTGTTGATCTGTGACCTTTCACTTGGCACCTTGTTCTCTTCTTAATTGGCCCCGGTAGCTTGAAACTAGTCGGGTCCCGCTCCCCAGTGTGGCTAACTGTGGGAGTTTGCTCTCAGGGTTCACGCTTGGGATTTCCTGGACTGTATGTGTGGAAAGTCCTATCCCCCTCGTTGCGCTAGTACCCCAATTTTGGAGCATGTGGAGAGTGGATTTGGAAGGCTCTGTTCTCGTCGGGTAAATTGTCAGGTTGCCTGAAGCTACTCCCTGACCTAGGGTCCACGTACCCCATTGTGCCCTGGTCCCAGCCCGGTGATGGTACAAGGCCGCCGGCTGTCCTCCATGACAATGCCGTGCCCCTTGTCACGATCCCCTGCGACCGGGGGTCCAGCTCCTACCAGGCCCAGACCAACGTTTGCTACCTAGTAACTCCAAGGAGCCCAGCTCCTGACCTCCTCTCTCCTTCCAACACTTCCAACACTACACTCTCTTAGACTGACCAACACTCCTAATACTCCTGACCTCCCCTCAACCAACTTCCCACGTGAGCAACCCTATTTCACTCAGGCCGTCCACTGGTGTGTCTGGTGGGTGTGGTGCAGAGTGTTCCTAGGATTTTGATTAGCTGATTTTGGCAACACCAATTGGTTAGGGACCCGTAACCAAGGAGGAGGTGGCTATTGCACATAAGGGCAGATTGCACAATACCCTGTGACGACCTGATAGGCCAGGGCATCACACATCCATACACATCAGAAGGTTAATCAGTGCTGCCCGGAATTAGAAAGTTTGGCCAACTGTCACCAAATGTTTATGGAGGACTAAGGGGTTAGGAGAGGAGGAAGAGTTTTCAGTTCAGCTGGGGAAATGTAACACTGGGGGCCAGCCCGGGTGAGCTCAATTTGTAACTTACACTGAACAGTGATGATAGTAGGGGCACCTGGGGCATCTGGCAATAGGGGGTTGTGGTTAATATAAGACTACCGTGTTTCCCTACCTCGAAAAGATGCCTTAGCAAAATTTTACTGGATTTGTAGAGTATGATTGAAATATAAGCCCTACTCCAAAAATAAGCCCTAGTTAAATACAAAAAATATAGTTGAGGGATCTACCACACTATTTACACTTAGGGCCGGCATTAGGGGAAGTGAAACTGCACAATTTCTCAGGGTGTTCACTCTTTTAGGGACCCCAGCAGTTGTATTCCGAGGGAGAGATTGTTTAAGTACCTTTGAGGACTTCACAGTCATGTGACATAATGTAATCAAAAGTCCCTCAATTGTAGGAGTCTAAAAGAACTAAACAGGAGACAGTCAGGTTTACATGACTGACATTAGAGGGAGAGCAAACTGGGCAATTTCACTCTCCTAGGGGCCCCAGCATTTATATCCTGATAACAGTGCTTCAGAACCTGTGACATGTACAACCCCTGGCAAAAATTATGGGCTCACCTTGCTCTGAGGATGTTCATTCAGTTGTTTACTTTTGTTAAAAAAAAAGCAGATCACAGACATGGCACAAAAGTCATTTCAAATGGCAACTTTCTGGCTTTAACACTAAAAAAAAATCATGAAAATGTGCTAGCCAGTAACGGTTACTTTTCAAGACCAAACTGGGGGGAAAATATGGAATCACTTATGAGGAAAAAAATTATGGAATCATGAAAAACAAACAAAAGAACAGTCCAATACATCACTAGTATTTTGTTGCTCCACCTCTGGCTTTTATAACAGCTTGCAGTCTCTGAGGCATGGACTTAATGAGTGACAAACAGTACTCTTCATCAATCTGGCTCCAACTTTCTCTGATTGTTGTTGACAGATCAGCTTTTCAGGTTGGAGCCTTGTCATGGACCATTTTCTTCAACTTCCACCAAAGATTTTCAATTGGATTGAGATCCGTACTATTTGCAGGTTATGTCACTGACCTTATGTGTCTTCTTTCAAGGAATGTTTCCACAGTTTTTGCTCTATGGCAGGATGCATTATCATCTTGATAAATGATTTCATCATCCCCAAACATCCTTTCAATTGATGGGATAAGAAAAGTGTCCAAAATTTCAATGTAAACTTGGGCATTTATTGAAGATGTAATGACAGCCATCTCCCCAGTGCCTTTACCTAACATGCAGCCCCATATCATCAATGACTGTGGAGATTTACATGTTCTCTTCAGGCAGTCATCTATTTATTGTTTTAGCTTTTGTGTATGTAAATCCCATTTCTTTTAGGCGGTTTCTTACAGTTCAGACACAGACATTGACTCCAGTTTCCTCCCGTTCGTTCCTCATTTGTTTTGTTGTGCATTTCCTGTTTTGGAGACATATTGCTTCAAGTTTCCTGTCTTGACGCTTTGATGTCTTCCTTGGTCTACCAGTATTTTAGCCTTTAACAACCTTCCCATGTTGTTTGTATTTGGTCCAGATTTTAGACGCAGCTGACTGTGAACAACCAACATCTTTTTCAACATTGCGTCATGATTTACCCTGTTTTAAGAGTTTGATAATCCTCTTTTGTTTCAATTGACATCTCCCGTGTTGGAGCCATGATTCATGTCAGTCCACCTGGTGCAACAGCTCTCCAAGGTGTGATCACTCCTTTTTAGATGCAGACTAACGAGCAGATCTTATTTGATGCAGGTGTTTGTTTTGGGAATGAAAATCTACAGGGTGATTCCATAATTGTTTCCTCATAATTGAGTGATTCCATAATTTTTCCCCCAGTTTGGTCTTGAAAAGTAACAGTTACTGGCTAGCACATTATGTTTTCATGATTTTTTTTTTTAGTGTTTCTTAAAGCCAGAAAGTTTCTACTTGAAATTACTTTAGTTTTGTGCCGTCTGTGATCTGCTTTTTTTAAACAAAGGTAAACAACTGAATGAACATCCTCAGAGCCAGGTGATTCCATACTTTTTGCCAGGGGTTGTAAAAAAAAAAAAAAAAAAAGACATCCCCTGACCCTGAAAAAAAAGCCGTAGCCCATCTTTTGGAGCAAAAAAATAATATAGACCCTGTCTTATTTTCAAAACAGGGTAACATTTTGGTGGGCACTAGAGCTAAAATAAGTGGTGTCCATTCTGACTGGCACTCCGTGCTTTCTTTTTTGTCCGACATTTTATATGGTAAGCACACATATGGTGACGCTTTTACATATACCTGCGCCATACCTGCAGGTAAGGCCCCCTTCACACATCCGTGATACACGTGCGTGTTTGGTCCGTTTCCGTATATACCGGAGACACGGCCAAACGTGCACCAATGTTAATCTATGATTGTGGTCACACGTGCGTTATTTCATTATGTCCGTGTGTGCGTGTCCGTGATCCGTATGTGTTTGCGTTTTGCACGGATGCATGTCCGTTATCTGCACGGAGCACGCACACGTGGACACAATGAAAGTCTATGGGTATGTGCACACACGTTAGTAAACACGTATGCATCTACCTATAGTCCGTGTCCGTTTGGTGTTTTTATTTCTAGTGATGTCGGCTATTCTTTCTATTTCTGTGTATGTCGGTCAATCTTCCTGAGTCCGTCGGTCGGTCTCTCTGTCTCTCTGTCGGTCTCTCTGTCTGTCTGTCCCTCTCTCACAGTCTTTCGGTCAGTTTCCCCCCCTCTCATACTTACCGTTCCCCGATCCCCGGCGCGGCGCTGCACGGCAGTCACACTGCTGCGGCGGCTTTTACTATTTTGAAAAAGCCGACCGCTCATTAAACAATCTCCTATTCCCTGCTTTCCCCGCCCACCGGCGCCTATGATTGGTTGCAGTGAGACACGCCCCCACACTGAGTGACAGGTACCTCACTGCACCCAATCACAGCAGCCGGTGGACGTGTCTATACTGTGCAGTAAAATAAATAAATAAATAATTAAAAAAAAATGGCGTGCGGTCCCCCCCAATTTTAATGCCAGCCAGATAAAGCCATACGGCTGAAGGCTGGTATTCTCAGGATGGGGAGCTCCACGTTATGGGGAGCCCCCCACCCTAACAATATCAGTCAGCAGCCGCCCAGAATTGCCGCATACATTATATGCGACAGTTCTGGGGCTGTACCCGGCTCTTCCCGATTTGCCCTGGTGCTTTGGCAAATCGGGGTAATAAGGAGTTAATGGCAGCCCATAGCTGCCACTAAATCCTAGATTAATCATGTCAGGCGTCTCCCCGAGATTCCTTCCATGATTAATCTGTAAATTACAGTAAATAAACACACACACCAGAAAAAATCCTTTATTAGAAATAAAAAACACACACATATACCCTGGTTCACCACTTTAATCAGCCCAAAAAGCCCTCCATGTCCGGCGTCATCCAGGATGGTCCAGCGTTGCATCCAGCTCTGCTGCATGGAGGTGACCGGAGCTGCAGCAGACACAGCCGCTCCTGTCACCTCCACGCAGCTAATGAAGACAGCCGCGCGATCAGCTGAGCTGTCACTGAGGTTACCCGCTGTTACTGGATCCAGTGACAGCGGGTAACCTCAGTGACAGCTCAGCTGATCGCGCTACTCACCTCATTTGCTGCGTGGAAGTGACCGGAGCGGCGGTGTCTTCTGCAGCTCCGGTCACCTCCATGCAGCAGCGCTGGAAGCGACGCTGGAGCATACTGGATTCCGGCGGACATGGAGGGCTTTTTGGGGCTGATTAAAGTGGTGAACCAGGGTATATGTGTGTGTTTTTTATTTCTAATAAAGGATTTTTTCTGGGGTGTGTGTGTTTATTTACTGTAATTTACAGATTAATCATGGAGGGTGTCTCATAGACGCCTGACATGATTAATCTAGGATTTAGTGGCAGCTATGGGCTGCCATTAACTCCTTATTACCCCGATTTGCCAAAGCACCAGGGCAAATCGGGAAGAGCCGGGTACAGCCCCAGAACTGTCGCATATAATGTATGCGGCAATTCTGGGCGGCTGCTGACTGATATTGTTAGGGTGGGGGGCTCCCCATAACGTGGAGCTCCCCATCCTGAGAATACCAGCCTTCAGCCGTATGGCTTTATCTGGTTGGCATTAAAATTGGGGGGGACCGCACGCCGTTTTTTTTTAATTATTTATTTATTTATTTTACTGCACAGTATAGACACGCCCACCGGCTGCTGTGATTGGGTGCAGTGAGGCACCTGTCACTCAGTGTGGGGGCGTGTCTCACTGCAACCAATCATAGGCGCCGGTGGGAGGGCAAAGCAGGGAATAGGAGATTGTTTAATGAGCAGCCGGCTTTTTCAAAATAGTAAAAGCCGCCGCAGCAGTGTGAATGCCGTGCAGTGCCGCGCCGGGGATCGAGGAACGGTGAGTATGAGAGAGGGGAGAAAACTTCAGTCACTCGGGGGATTAGCGGTCACCGGTGAATCCTTCACAGGTGACCGCTAATCAGTACTCGACACAGACAGAGCCGCGGTATGAGGATAAAGTCGGGTGAAGTTCACCCGAGTTCATTCTCATCGCGCAACTCTGTCTGCTGTCAGCCGACATTTATAAACGACATTGTGCATCACACACACGGACATTCCACACGGACATTCCACGTACACATACACGTTAATTCCACACGCACACACGGAAGTTCTACACACAAACACGGCTAGCATACGCAATTCACACAGGTGCCACACGGACCATAAAAACGGACACAAAAACGGGACACGGACCCGAAAAATGGCCCGTAACACACGTGCGTGTTTTTTACGGACGTGTGAAGGGGGCCTAAAGCAGATTTCTCATGTGCGGGGTTTTCCAGACAGACCTCTAACATTTTTGGAACTCCTAGTATGGACTATAATATCCCATATAATTAATATTTTATACTTTGTAGATAATTTTTTGATGAAAATTTAGACAAAATTGTATCAGGAGTGGAATAAACCCCCCTAAGCAATAAAAGTGCTGTCATTTAAGGAAGATGCTCATTGAGTAGAATATATTGTTCTATTCGTTAAAATTTGGTAGTCCTATGTGAATACGGCTTTGAACTGTCTGAGTTAGCTGTTCAGCAATGAAACATTTGGAGCATACGGGTTGAAAATGGTGTAATATGGCCTGGCGGACAGCTGACAGCTATGGCTTTGGGTGGCTGCATATTGCCTACTCTTTAACAGTAGCGAGGCCTTAAAGATCCATTTATCTGAAGTTATTTTTTTTCTCTTGCTATTTATAGCATTTGCTAGGGCAGCATTCCTTGCAGGATGTTTGGCTATATCTAGGTACAGATTGTCAGCTAAATCCCTGCAGGAAAGAAAATTCTTGTCTCGGAGGTAGAAGGCGAAGGTACAGAAATGTTAGGTTCAGCCTAAACCCCTTCTCCATCTTGCCCTTGAACACATCTGGATCACTACATGGGGCACTGATGACTTTTTTCGAACTTGGATAATATGGCGCCCCTGAATATATCAGGGTGCCACAGGGAGCTGCATCCTTTTTACCCAGGGTGCAGAGCCTACCCCCATGGTTCCAGGTTCCCAGAAACCGGTGTCAGTACCATCAGCATCACAAATCCCAATCACACTTCACATCATGACCTGTCAGATTCACCAGTGGGTTGGTCTAGCTGGAATAGAGCCACCCACCTAGGGGTCAGGCAGACTGGTGGGAGGGAGGAAGAAAGCAGAACAGAGTAGTGAGAACCCTGAAAAAGTGAGAAGCTGGAGTAGTAGCTTCCGGGGAGCTAGACGGAGGTTGGGTCGCAGACGGTGGTCCGGAACCAGAGGCGTCGGGGACTGGTGGCATTGACATTGGAAAAGGGTGCAACAGACATAGTCTAGGAGGACTGTCTGCATCAGAAACCCAAAAGAACTGACCAGTACCGAGCACGACTGGGTACAGGACCCTAGGTCAGGAACCGATTCAACATCCCGATAATTACTCTCCCTCCCAGGTTATCTTCACGAACTTCCCTAAGAGCTCAGAGATTGAAGGCGACAGCACAACATGGAGGATAGGGTTTTCCAAACAAAGCAACCCACTGAAATCCCAAGTGCCAGCCATCAAGAGCACAGCTACACTATACATAGTGAGTGGGGCCCTAACAGCTTGAAGCCAAGGGGCCACAACAGGCAACTAAATTGTGCACGGAGGTGGGCTCCGGATTACCAAGTGACACCGGTGGGAGTGAACACCTGGTCGAGGCTCCCCGTAGTGACAGTAACACGTAACACACAGAGACTTTGGTTTACCTGCAGAGTGCGTGTCTACTTTGTAAACCTCATCCAGCACCACGACTACCGCAGTGAGTACCCTGATCCCTGCACCCTGCCTTCCCAAATCCACCAAAACCCCAGAGGCCGGGGCCTTCCCTACCTGCGGATGGACTGACACCTTACTGCTCCACACCATATGCCCCGGTACTCCGTCCAGCAGCGGCAGTACTCCCATTACCGCACCCCGCAGGTGGCGTCACAAACTTCTCACCTGTAAATAATCCCCTTTCAAGAATCGGAGTGTCTGCCAAGCCCGGGTCTGGACCCCTCGAGCCACGACCAACCCAGATCTGAGCACTCCGGTCTGCGCCGGGGAGGCACACATCTGCCGTGGCTTGCGTGTCATTGTTATGCCACATAAGCCCTGCAGCCAATCAATGGCTGCAATTAGCTGCTGTGTTCTCACTTCACCCGTTTGTCCAGCATTTATCCAAAAGAAGTATGGGTGCAGCAGCTGAATATCAGTTGCTGATTGGTGGCTTTTGTGGCATAACAGTATCACGCAAGCCAGGAAAGACACAGCGACAGCATTGCTGGGCCAGCACCAGTGCTGGAGGGGAAAATATGGTGTTTTTGTTTTACAAGGGAGACTAATTTTAAAAAGGGGTTATTCAGATAGTGGTCAAGCCCTATAAGATACTTTGTATGGTATTCATGGAATTAGATGGGGAACTGGCCAAGTAATGCCATGATTGTATGATGATCAAGTTCGTCACTGACTGGTTTGATTGCCGATCAGTCCTTCCTGGTAATTAGTGGTAATGGAAGGAAGACCAGACACAGATAAACGTAGATTGCATCATGACATTAGGACTGGTGGATATGTGCAATATCTGCCAGTCAGCGTGCCAATCAGTCCTTTAGTGATCATCTCCAACAGATGAAACAGTTAAACTACATCATGCAGCCCAGTAAGTGACTCATCGCTGGATTCAGGGCTTCAGCCCCTACATTATGCTGCTCTCAGATTAGGTGGCAAAATCATGGTGACTGATTCCCTTTAATAAGATTAAATGTATTCATATGTACAACATATAGACTACTCACAAAAAGTTTGGTATATTTGGATTTCGGGTAAAATTTCAGGATGGTAGTGTAATGTCCTCTAACCTTTTCAGGTGAACTTAATGTGACCTTCTTTAAACCTTTGACTGCACATGTCCAACTGTTCAATGTTTCAGTACTTTTTGCACAACTTGCTGTTCTCTAACAAGGAGCTTAATGGTAAAATTCACAACCGGTGTTTGATCCATGAATCGCCCAAAAGATTTAGTCGTTCAATTAGAATTGGTATTTAATCAGTCATCCTCATCATGCTGTTCACATTTTGATATTGTGAAACCAAGACAACACCTAACAATTGATCAGCAGTATATCACCATTGCGAGGCTTCAAGCAGGATGTTCTCAGACAGAAGTGGCCACTGAGCTCACAGTGTCAGTGTTTATCAGCAGGTTGCAACAGAGATACAGAGAGACTGGAAGAGACACAGAAAGGAAGAGAAGTGGATGTCCTTTGGCCACATCCCACAATAATGACCGATTCATTGTGAACAGTGCTCTTCGGAACCAGACTATGAATGCCACACAACTCCAGGCTTGTTTAAGGAAAATAAGAGCCAAAAAATGCCATGATAAACCATTCTAAACCATTTGTACCGCCCCTGCAGCAGTCGGACTGCTCGGATCCGGGGAGTTTTGCGGTGGCTCGAGGGTCCCCGGACCCGGGGCTCAGCGGCCACTCGAATATAAAGGGGAGAGTTATTTACAAGGGACAGTTAGTGACGCCACCCATGGTTCGCAGTAAGGGGAGTACCACCACTGCCGATGGGAGTACCCGGGGCTGATGGAGCGGGGCAGCCAGATGGTGGTCCCTCCATGGATAGGGAAGGCCCCGGGGCTCTGGAGGGTTGGTGGATGGTACGATGGAGGTGATGTGGGCAGGCAGGGACCCGGGGGGGGGGGGGGTGGACACTGTACTCACTCAGGTGGTGCAGTTGTTAGTGCGGCCAGTAAGCAGACTCTGACACAGGAGTAAACCAAGTCTCTGGGTAGCACTGCCGCTTTGGCGAGTCCGTCTCCACTGGTATTGCTTAGTGGTCCGGAGCCTACCTCCTTGTACAATTGTGTTGATGTTCCTGAGTGACCCTTCGGCCTGAAGCTGTCAGGGTCTCGCTCCCTATAATGGTATAGTGGAGCTGTGCTCTCGATGGCTGACATTTGGGATTTCAGTGGGCTGCATACACTGGAAAGCCCTATCCCCCTCGTTGTGTTGATGCCTTCGATCTCTGAGCTCTTGGGGAAAGTTCATAAAGAGACTATCCTCCACAGGTGAATTATCAGGTTGTGTGAAGCTACTCCCTGATCTAGGGTCCTGTACTCCGCCGTGCTTGCTACTGGCCCGGTTACTGGACGTCTTGGTGCCGATCGTTCTCCAAAACTAAGTCTGTTACACCTCTTCCAATACCCTGCGACCGGCTCTCCGACTCCTCTGGTCCCAGACCACCATCTGTGACCCAACCAAGGTCACACAGGGAGCTCCAACTCCCTCAGCTTCTCACTCTTTGAGGGCTACACTAAGAACTCTCCTCTTACTTTCATAGCTGACTCTAAACTGACTTCCCTCCCACCAGTCTGCCTGACCCCTAGGCGGGTGGCCCTATTCCAGCTAGACCGCCCACTGGTGTGCCTGACAGAGTGTGGTGTGAGGTGTGGTTAGGATTTGAGTGCTGATGGAAGCTATACCGGTAGTTAGGATCCCAGACCCATGGAGGGTGGGTTCTGCACCTTGAGATACAGGGGTGCAGTTCCCTGTGACACCCTGACCTAGTCAGGGGCGTCACACATTTACATCAGCGTTATATGCATGCTAGACATCCTGACCACATCACTAGGCACAGGATCATCAATGCTGGATGAGGATCCAGTGGACCTAAGTGCTGTCCACAGATGAAAGTCGATCTGTACTGAAATGATGGCCGCCAACAATGATGAAGATGTAAAGGAAAGCACTATGCATCAGCCACTGTGGTCACCAGATGAGCCTTTGGTGGTGGTGGTGGTGGTGGTGGTGGTGTTACAGATGGGGCAGGTGTGTCTAATCATTACAGAGCTGCCCTACACTTTGTGAATGGTACAGTGACAGCCCCTACTACTTAAATAACATCAGTCATTGAGCTTCCACATAAACCTCACATTTCTACTTTCATTTTCATGGATGACAATGCTCCAGCTCATCGAGGTCGCATCATTAGGTAACGGCTGCTGGAGACTAGGGTATCTCCAATTATTGAGTACTTTGCACTTTCTTCAGACCTGAATCCCATAAAAAACCAATGGGATCAGCTGAGCCACCATGTAGAGGTTGTAACTCTGTACCCCAGAGCCTCAATGACCTAAGAGCCGCCCTTCAAGAAGAGTGGTGTGCCATGTCTCCACAGACAATAACTCCACTTGTGAACGGCAGAAGTCTTTGTCAAGCTGTAATGGATGCTCAAGGCCACAAGACAAGCTATTGAGACACTAACATTTTTTTGGGTATACCCTCCACTATTGTTGGCTTTTGTTTCAGTAAATTGTTTGATATGAGGAAGTCCCCATTGCTGCTTCTACGTAAATGTCCTACTTTCATGAGAAATTATCATTGTAGAGTGAACCGTTTACGATTTACATAAATTTCACCAAAAAGCCAAATATCCTGAACTTTTCGTGAGTAGTGTATGGCAATTTTGACATTAATACAAAGACCACACTGGTTGTTAACTCTGCAATTGCCAGGACTGTGTTCAGCAGGTCTGTAAGGCGCTTGTGGTGTTAATGTTGTAGGGCGTTTTAGTACAGGACTCATTGTGTTATCGCAGCTGTCCCAGCAGTGGGGGTGTGAGTGGATTCTTATACAAGCCACCAGAATTCTTTCCCCCTACTTAGAAACATCCCAGTCACAAACTGCATTCCCTTGGAGGGGAGAAAGATAAGAGTGAAGGGATTTAAAATGAGACAGGGAGAGACTGTGTTGCATTCTATGTAATCATTTTCACTGCATGGTTTCCAGATCTAGAGAATATTTTCAGTATGTGGTATGGAGCCTTCTGGTTGTATCTGAATATATCTACTCTTCATGATATTAGATATTTTCTTTTTTACTGGGCATATCTTTCACGGAAGATATAAAAAGGGAATCCTCTATAGTCTTCATTCACACTTTTTTTTTGCTGCTTTTTTGTTTAGCTGAAAAATGCATAATATAAGGGGCATAATAGCACAGGAAAGCAGAAAACCCTATATTGAAAAAAGTGCAAGGTCAAGTCATACCAAAAGTAAAATAATACATATTTAGTTAATCAAAATTTAAAAAAAACAAAACATACATACAATAATAACACATGAACACAAAGCTTGTGAGCACAAAAAAGCAAAAGATGTCAAAAACACTATTACAGACCCGCAACACAAATCCGTTTAATTTGTACGTGTGCGGTACGTATTTGCACGTACCGGAGACACGTACACACGGAGACCCATGTTAATCAATGGTAGATGGCGCACACACACGTAAAATCACACGGAACGTGTGTCCGTGAGGTAAGTACGTGTGTGCGCTTTTCTACACGGACAACATGTCCGTTTTTGGCCGGCAGCACGCAGGCACGGACCCGCTTTAGTCTATGGGTCCGTGCCTGCACGTACCGCACACGGAGTATGTCCGTGTGCAGCACATTTCGTGCGTGTGCGTTTTTACACTAGCAATCTTTTTTTTTTTTTTTTTAATTAAATTCAGTATACTTACCTTTTTTTCTGCTGTTCTCAGTCATACTTACATTGGCGCTCGTTTTTTTTCTTCCCCCGGCTCATACCGCTCCCCGATCACCAGCGCAGCGAGGAACAGCTGTGCAGAGAATACACGGCAACAATTACTTTGAATATGCCGGCCGCTCATTAATCAATCTCGTATTCCCTGCTTTCCCCACCCACCGGCGCCTATGATTGGTCGCAGTCAGACACGCCCCCCACGCTGAGTGACAGCTGTCTCACTGCACCCAATCACAGCAGCTGGTGGGCGTGTCTATACTGTGCAGTAAAATAAATAAATAAATAATTAAAAAAAACAGCGTGCGGTCCCCCCCCATTTTAATACCAGCCAGATAAAGCCATACGGCTGAAGGCTGGTATTCTCAGGATGGGGAGCCCCACGTTATGGGGAGCCCCCCAGCCGAACAATATCAGTCAGCAGCCGCCCAGAATTGCCGCATACATTAGATGCGACAGTTCTGGTACTGTACCCGGCTCTTCCCGATTTTGCCCTGGTGCGTTGGCAAATCGGGGTAATGAGTTATTGGCAGCCCATAGTTGCCAATAAGTCCTAGATTAATCATTTCAGGCGTCTCCCCGAGATTCCTTCCATGATTAATCTGTAAATTACAGAAACACACACACCCGAAAAAATCCTTTATTAGAAATAAAAAACACAAACATATACCCTGGTTCACCACTTTAATAAGCCCGAAAAAGCCCTCCATGTCCGGCGTACTCCAGGATGGTCCAGCGTCGCATCCAGCTCTGCTGCATTGAGGTGACCGGAGCTGCAGCAGACACCGCCGTTCCTGTCACCTCCACGCAGCTAATGAAGGCGCGATCAGCTGAGCTGTCACTGAGGTTACTCGCGGCCAACGCTGAATACAGCTGATCGCGCTATTCCCTTCATTAGCTGCGTGGAGCTGACAGGAACGGCGGTGTCTTCTGCAGCTCCGGTTACCTCCATGCAGCAGAGCTGGATGCGACGCTGGACCATCCTGGAGTACGCCGGACATGGAGGGCTTTTTCGGGCTTATTAAAGTGGTGAACCAGGGTATATGTTTGTGTTTTTTATTTCTAATAAAGGATTTTTTCGGGTGTGTGTGTTTATTTACTGTAATTTACAGATTAATCATGGAAGGAATCTCGGGGAGACGCCTGATATGATTAATCTAGGACTTAAGCTGGGTTCACACTAAGCAACAGCGACAACGACGTCGCTGTTACGTCACCATGTTCTGTGACGTAACAGCGACCTTGTAAGTCGCTGTTATGATCGCTGCTTAGCTGTCAAACACAGCAGAAGCAGCGATCATAACGTCGCTGTGCTACATGTGCAGAGAGCAGGGAGCCGCGCTTAGCGCTGGCTCCTTGCTCTCCTAGGTACAGTACACATCGGGTTAATTAACCCGATGTGTACTGCAGCTACATGTCACAGTGCAGAGAGCAGGGAGCCGCGCGCACTGCTTAGCGCTGGCTCCTTGCTACAGTATACATCGGGTTAATTACCCGATGTGTACTGCAGCCACATGTGCATAGAGCAGGAGCCGGCACTGGCAGCAAGGGCGGAGGCTGGTAACGAAGGTAAATATCGGGTAACCAGGGAAAGGTCTTCCCTTGGTTACCCGATGTTTACGCTGGTTACAGCTTACCGCAGCTGTCAGACGCCGGCTCCTGCTCTCTGCTCGCTTCATTTCGTCGCTCTCTCGCTGTCACACACAGCTGGAAGCTGGATGAAGCTGGACATTCAGCAACGACCGGCGACCTCACAGCAGGGGCCAGGTCGTTGCTGGATGTCACACACAGCGACAGCGACGGGACGTCGCTGCAACGTCACAGAAAATGGTGACGTAGCAGCGACGTCGTTGTCGTTGTCGCTGTGTGTGACACCAGCTTTATTGGCAGCTATGGGCTGCCATTAACTCCTTATTACCCCGATTTGCCAACGCACCAGCAAATCGGAAGAGCCGGGTACAGTCCCAGAACTGTCGCATATAATGTATGCGGCAATTCTGGGCGGCTGCTGACTGATATTGTTAGGCTGGAGGGCTCCCCATAACGTGGGGCTCCCCATCCTGAGAATACCAGCCTTCAGCCGTATGGCTTTATCTGGCTGGTATTAAAATGGGGGGGACCGCACGCTGGTTTTTTTAATTATTTATTTATTTATTTTACTGCACAGTATAGACACGCCCACCGGCTGCTGTGATTGGGTGCAGTGAGACAGCTGTCACTCAGCGTGGGGGGCGTGTCTGACTGCAACCAATCATAGGCGCCGGTGGGTGGGGAAAGCAGGGAATACGAGATTGATTAATGAGCTGCCGGCATATTCAAAGTAATTGTTGCCGCGTATTCTCTGCACAGCTGTTCCTCGCCGCGCTGGTGATCGGGGAGCGGTAAGTATGAGAGAGGGCTGCTCACTTCAGTCACTCGGGGGATTAGCGGTCACTGGTGAATCCTTCACAGGTGACCGCTAATCAGTACGCGGCACACAGAGCCGCGGCATGACAATGAAGTCGGGTGAAGTTCACCCGAGTTCATTCTCATTGCGCAACTCTGTCTGCTGTCAGCCGATATGTATCAAAGACATTGTGCAACACACAAACGGACATTCCACACGGACATTCCACGTACACATACACGGGCATTTTACACGTACACACGGCTCGCATACGCCATCACACGGATGCCATACGTACCGGAGAAACGCCCCAAAAAAACGGAACACGGACCCGAAAAACGGACCGTGTCATACTGACATTTTTTTTGCGGAAGTGTGTTTTAGGCCACAAATGTATACTTCAAGTACATAAAAAAAGAGCAGAATCAGCATAATGAAATATATGGATATAATATCATTATATCTGTGACGCCCTGGACTAGACAGGTAGTCACAGGTAGGCCCTTGCATAACACCAGTTCCACACTAGGTAACACCCGCCAAACACATACACCCTAGTCACCTCCCTCAGTGCTTAATGGACACACCGGGGGGGGCGGAACAAGGCGGTTGGCACTCTCACCTAGGAGTTCAGAGGGCCTGAGGCAGGAAGTGATGGCAGTAAAGTTCAACAGAGAGATGAGTGGTGAAGTTTAAGGGCAGCAGACCTGTGCCCAGACTGCCGCAGACTGACAACAGGTGTCTGGGTCGGAGCCCAGTCACCTCTGGCTAGGAGGCATACGGTGGCCTAGCCTGCAGGAGCCGGGAAGACGGCCAGGTGGAACCGTAAGGGACCGAGACAGGGTAGTGGCCCGCCGGTACCGAACCGGGGAACCGACTGGAAACCGGAGCACACAGGGGGGTACTCAGACCCTGAAACAAGGTCCAGAAGCCACTGTACTGAGTTAATTTACTGATTGAGGTCTGGACTATAGGTCCTTTCCCACCCAAGTCCCGACTGAAGACAACAGCCCACCAAGGGGGATAGAAAGCCACCGCACAGGCAGAGAGATCCCACGGGCCAGCGTCTGCGGGCAAATGGGCTTTTCCGACACACATACCGCTGGGGAGTGGACTCCCGTCGCTGAAGCAAAGGCAGTCTACATACACACTACACGGTGCAGGAGAAAGGCAAAGACCACCAACCCGGGTGGGGGACCAGACGTGGCCGGCTGCGGGCACCAACCACCATCATCTTGGTTTACTATAGACTCTTGTGCATCAATCATAGTGAGTACAACTGTGCCCTCGGGCCACGCACCGCCCTGCACGGCCAAGCACCGACATACCATCCCAATCGGGTCCCGGGTCCATCACCCCTACCCACGAAGGGGTTAACACTTTGCTGCGCAACATCTTCCCCGGGTGCCTAGTAAAGAGCAGCGGTGTTGTCCACATTCACCACAGCCCATGGGTGGCGTCACGAACTTAACTAAAAAGCACGGCCCCGGCCGTAAACCTAACCCCCTATGTAGCACCAGCATCCTTTCAGAGCGAAGTGACCCCGGGTCCGGAGGCTCTCGAGCCACGCCACCAACGAGCCTGGATCCGAGCGGCTCGGCTGCAGCCGAGCGCAGGATGGTACATATCATCATAACATCATTAAGTAAAGTGCAAGAAAAGGGCATAGTAGGTTTATTAGTTGGAAATGAAAGAATGCTCAGGTGGTAAAAAGTAATAGTTGTTCAGTAGTCAATGATAGTAAATGTAAGACAATAAATGTAAAGTGCATTGTGGCATGTTTATATACACTCAGCCATCAGGAAAACCGCACCTGACGCACGTTTCACATGTTGCTGTCTATGGAAGTCAGTGGGAAACTCAAGCATTTTTCCTGAAGACCGTAACAGGAGGGCTAGGGGGCAGGAAAATGGCTGAAATGGATGGAAACCATGCTCAAATGGATTGGGAACAGCATGGGGAAGGTGACTAAATGCATCTCTGACTCCGAGGTCACTGCTGGGTAAAATGTTGTGAGATTATTAGGGTATGTGTACATGTTGAGTATTTGGATGAAGAAATCTTTGCACCATTTCTGCATCTCTTGGTAGGAAAAACTAAGCTGCAAAAATGGGCATTGTTCCGTTTATTTGTGTGCCTTTTTCCATGCGTTTTACACCAGAATTTTTTTAGCATTTTTGGATGAATGTTATAGAGGTAAACAATAGATACTAAGATAGATACTGTAATTGCACAACCTCTGAGATATAATAAAATTGAACCCTGCGGAGCACATTAGACAGCTTTTTATGTTTAAATAAATGAATAAATAAAACAACAACGTCGGATCCCCCTTATTTTTATAACCAGCAAAAGTAAAGCAGACAGCTGAGGGATGGTATTATCAGTCTGGGAAAGTCTATGGTTATTCGTCCCTTCGTAGCCTCAAAAGAGCAACCCACAGCTGCCCCAGAAGTGGTGCATCACATTAGATGCACCAATTCTGGCTGTTCGCCTCAGCTCTTCCAGATTGCCCTGGTGTGGTGACATTGGTGATGGTAGTTGGGGTTGATCTCAGCTGTGTAGTGTCAGCTGAAGTCAAACCCTTGTGTTAGCAATGGAGAGGTGTTTATCAGACACCCCCATTATTAACCCAGTAAGTTAGAAGAAAAAAAACACACACACAAATACTTTATTTTAAAAAACAAAAGTCCAACTCTAGCCCTGGTTCCCCAATTTATAAAAAAAAATGTCATGCAGATCCAATATAGTCCACAGAATCTTATGTAGTACACAAATAAAAACTTGAAAGACATAAAAAGAGAGAAATAAAGACAAGATAGTATCCCTCGTTCACAGAGGACAGCACGAAACTCAGAATGTCTCACCAGCGGTGACTCAGCAGTAGCTCAGTAAAATCTCGCCTCGTTCCGGGTCTTGCACTGCCCCCTGTGTGACCCCGCGAGAGCTGTGATGAGTGGTAAATTTATTGACATCATCACTACTCATCACAGTCGCTGGATACCGCAGAGCACAGCCTCATCAAGAGTGACCTATGGTGCTTTGCCCGTTTCTTCCCTATTGCCCTGGTGCTGTAGCAATCGGGGTAAAATTTTAGGAGGTTCATGTCAGCTGTGAATTGTCAGCTGGTATTAAGCCCAGGAGTTAGTAATGGACAGAGGTTTATCAGTAATGCCAGTAGCCAACATGGCTACAGAATTACGGTAATCCCATAGCCATGTTATAGTACTGGCATTACTGTGTTTGGCAGGCAATCTCCACATATTTATTGGCTGTCTAACAGCTGAAAACATGCAGGGCAGGGACTCTAGCTTGGCGCTGAGGCACCCAAGATACCTGGCCTAGTAACGAGCGTGCCCGAGAACCCCGGTGCTTGATCAAGTATCGAGCAGTGCCAAACATGCTTGCTCATCACTACACCGTGTGCAGAATTATTAGGCTAGTTGTATTTTAGAGGAATTTTTTTTATTATTGATCAACAACTATGTTCTTAATCAACCCAAAAGACTCATTAATATCAAAGCTTAATATTTTTAGAAGTTGGAGTGTTTTTTTATTTTTGGCTATCTTAGGAGAATATCTGTTTGTGCAGGTAACTATTACTGTGCAGAATTATTAGGCAACTTAATAAAAACCAAATATATTCCCATCTCACTTGTTAATTAGAACTAAACATTTCTGACATGCAAAAACAAAACCCCAAAAAATAAAGTGACCAATATAGCCACCTTTCTTTCTGATGACACTCAGCAGCCCACCATCCATAAATTCTGTCGGTTGCTTGATCTGTTTACGATCAACATTGCGTGCAGCAGCCACCACAGCCTCCCAGACACTGTTCCGAGAGGTGTACTGTTTTCCCTCCCTGTAGATCTTACATTTTATGAGGGACCACAGGTTCTCTATGGGGTTCAGATCAGGTGAACAAGGGGGGCCATGTCATTATTTTTTCATCTTTTAGACCTTTACTGGCCAGCAACACTGTGGAGTAGTTGGATGCATGTGATGGAGCATTGTCCTGCATTAAAATCATGTTTTCCTTGAACGATACCGACTTCTTCCTGTACCACTGCTTGAAGAAGTTGTCTTCCAGAAACTGGCAGCAGGTCTGGGAGTTGAGCTTCACTCCATCCTCAACCCAAAAAGGTCCCACAAGTTCATCTTTGATGATCCCACCCCATACCAGTACCCACCTCCACCTTGCAGGTGTCTGAGCCGGAGTGGAGCTCTCTGCCCTTTACTGATCCAGCCTCTGGCCCATCCATCTGGCCCATCAAGAGTCACTCTCATTTCATCACTCCATAAAACCTTTGAAAAATCAGTCTTAAGATATTTCCTGGCCCAGTCTTAAAGTTTTATCTTATGTTTCTTCTTCAGAGGTGGTCGTTTTTCAGCCTTTCTTATTTTGGCCATGTCTCTGAGTATGGCACACCTTGTGCTTTTTGATGCTCCAGTAACATTGCAGCTATGAAATATGACCAAACTGGTGGCAAATGGCATCTTGGCAGCTTCACGCTTGATTTTCCTCAATTCATGGGCAGTTATTTTGCGCCTTTTTTGCCCAGAACACTTCTTGCGACCCTGTTGTATATTTGCCATGAAATGCTTGATTGTTTGGTGATCACACTTCAAAAGTTTGGCAATTTTAAGACTGCTGCATCCCTCTGCAAGACATCTCACAATTTTGGACTTTTCAGAACCCGCTAAATCTCTCTTCTGACCCATTTTGCCAAAGGAAAGGAAGTTGCCTAATAATTAAACACACCTTATATAGGGTGTTGATGTCATTACACCGCACCCCTCCTCATTACAGAGATGCATATCACTTGATTTACTTAATCGGTAGTTGGCTCTCAGCCTATACAGCTTGGAGTAGGACAACATGTATAAAAAGTATCATGTGATCAAAATACTCATTTGCCTAATAATTCTGCACACAGTGTACTTGGAACGCGTAGATTCCTGTTAGAATCATGATTTGTAGTGTGAAAAATGCCACAAAAAATGCAATACATAACACATATTTAATAATAGAAATAATACCGCCACATAATGACTTAATACCATACTAAACATTAATAATAACCACAATACTAATTAACACTAATATCATCACTAGTGACATTATGCACACGAGCTCTGCATATAGTTTATAGTGTACAGGTAATACAGAGATCACCAGAGACATTATACACAAAAGCTCTGTATATAGTGTCTAGACTACAGGTAATCTAGTGATCACTGGTGATATTATACACCGGTGCTCTGTGTATAGTTATAGGTAATACAGTGATCAAGTGATCACCAATGACATTATACACAGTAGCTCTATATGTAGTGTCTAAAGTACACTTAATCCAGTGATTATCAGTGATATTATCCACAGACGCCTGGTATATATAGATAATACAGTGACCACTGGTGACATTATACACAGTAGCTCTATATGTAGTGTCTAAAGTACACTTAATCCAGTGATTATCAGTGATATTATCCACAGACGCCTGGTATATATAGATAATACAGTGACCACTGGTGACATTATACACAGTAGCTCTATATGTAGTGTCTAAAGTACACTTAATCCAGTGATTATCAGTGATATTATCCACAGAAGCCTGGTATATATAGATAATACAGTGACCACTGGTGACATTATACACAGTAGCTCTGTATAAATTAAAAACCATCCAAAGAAAAATTGAAGAATGAGAGATCCACTTATAAAAATGAAAAAACCCTTAGTATTAATCCATCAAAATGTGTTCATTTGGCGTATTTCATCACTTATGTGTTTCTGGCTATTAAATGCAGCCTTTAGGCTGAGTACCCACAATCAGGGTTCACAGCTTTTTGGACGCAGCGTGTTTTCACGGCATCCAAATTGCTGAGTTGTACAGTACAAGCACAGTGGATGGTATTTCTAGAAATCCCATGCCCACAGCACTTGTTTTTCCTGCAGCGAAAACTGATCCGCGGTGCGGCTTCCTAAGCCAAAAGCATGTAAATTCTTTTCTGTGGAGACGCAAGTGTTCCCCGCAGGGAGAACACAGCGAGAGACCGCAACTGCCCAAGCCCAGATCATGGGCAGGTGCATCTACGTTTTCCTGCGGCGGAGACTCGTGACCCCGCAGGTCAGGACCCATTGCGTCTAGGACGCAGCGGGTCCTGATCGTGGGCACATACCTATAGTCATAGAGATACAGACATAGTGCTCTACAAAAGGATTTTTAAAATGTGGAAAAACTGACTGGGATAGTTGGCCCTGGAAGCCCCAAAGACACGAACAGTCAAATCTCTGATGGGCCCGTGGAAGAGTTAGATTGTTGCCTGTACCATCTTGTATTCTTGGGAATGTACAATATGTTTTTGACTGTAGGTGAGCAAATAAAGTCTTAGCAATGTGTGGTTCCCTCAAGTAGTAATGGAAAAAAGAAGCCAACTCACCTGTGCCTGGGCCTCCCCTTCTTAGAGCACGGATACACCCTGTCCAGTGTGAACAATCAGTAGGAAAAAAGAAAAAGGTCCAGCTCTATGTACTCAGTAAATTTCCAAGGCTTTATTCCAAAAATCAGATATGAAATCCAATAGGCAGGTTACAAAGGTATATAAAAATTTCCCAAGGTGGGCAAATGATCATAGAAACCAGCAACGCGTTTCAGACAAATCTTGTCCTTTTATCAAAGCTTCAAATTTTACTGAGTACAAGAAGCTGGATCTTTTTTCTCTCTTCCAGTGGTTCCCTCACCCTGTGTTGTCTGGGTAGTGTTGTGCCTACAGGGAAGGAGTGAAAATAGTCCATGGAGCCTCTGTTAGGAGTCTCGACACGGAAAGTAGCCAGATATCCCTCCGGGAAGGACCTAGCCAAGCAGTGGCTCTTTTTAGGAGACCACCATAACCACCATATTAAGTGGTCCTTTTAGTCAATATCCAGCTCTTGACGAGTTTAAAGATATGACAAGGGAAATACCAAGGCCAGGTATCCATCCACAGACAGCTGTTTCGGGGTATTGCCCCTCATCAGTGTGGAGTAGGAGTCTGGCTAGGTGGGAGCAATGCCTAGTAGACCAACAAGACAAAACAATCACTGATCTTGGGGAGACCAGCCAGAGAAAACACTCTTTGCTGGCTGCCGGTAGTGTTTTCTCTGGCTGGTCTCCCCAAGATCAGTGATTATTTTGTCCCACAGGGAAGGAGTATGAGGAGTATGGATGTTCAGTGGGATGAGTCCCGGTCTGTGTGGTCTTTCTGAAGACAGCCAGGCCAGCGGACGAGAGCACTCACTGACCCTCTTGTTTCCACAGAAAGCTCAATTTACATTTGTTATATAGAATAGGGAGAAGGCAATGTCAGGACAGGCCGTTCTGTCAGATTAGATTATTCCTTACAGCGCTCAATATATAATTCATTATAGCGCGGTCTTGCTAGTTAATATGCAGATTGCATATTATCTTAACATTGTGACTGTAATGAAAGACAATACAATCTCCGTCACTGCAGCGAGGAGGGACAATCCATATTGTGATCTGCGGAGTGGTATTGGGAATTGCTCCAGTCTCCATTACACTGTCTGGTCTCGGTGAATGTTTTATATGTCCAGACTGGTAGCAATGCATCCTGACCATAAAGCTCATACAATTTGTATAAAGGGGAATCTGTCACTGGGTATTTTCTGTCCTTTTTCAACAGCAACGTAAAACTGGTGACGAAGAATGTAATGATGGTGATGTATGACTTATTAGATTGCATGCAGCAGTTACTACATCAATTAAAATCAATATTATTCTCCTAATGTTCATGGTGGTCCTCAAAATCTGTGGCCCCAATTCCCCTCCCCTGCCTGCTGCTGATAGACAGTGTCTATGTAAGTAATGGTATACAGTGGAACCTCTGTTTACGAGTAACCTAGTTAGCAAGTATTTTGCTATACGAGCAAGGCTTTCTGTAAATTTGTAACTCCGTTTATGAGAAAGCTTTGCTGTACGAGCAAAATACTCACCGCACACACTTCCGGTTCCGTATTTTAACCACGCTCTGACTCGCTCTTGCAGTCCACACAAACACACACACACACACATATATTATGCTCACCAATCAGAGGCAAGCGGATCCTGCCTTTGACGTCAGCATTCTGGAAGCGGAAGTTCCGGCATCGGTTGCGATGGTTACCCGATACACATCCTGTACCGGCAAACTACAAGAGCCATGAGGCCGAGGGAACGGAAGGTAAGGTGAGCATAATATGTTTTTGTGTGTGTGTGTGTTTGTGCCTGTGTGTTTGTGTGTGGAATGGCACAATAGGGCACTAGGATGGGACATTGCACAAGTTGTGGAACGAATTGTCTGAGCTTGCAATGATTTCCTATGAGAAATCTTGCTTTGCTAGACAAGTAACTTGGTTTACAAGCACAGTCCCAGAACGGATTGTTCTCGTAAACCAAGGTCCACTGTATTATAAAATAAAGTAACCTTCAATTTATGTTTTGTGTCATACAGTACATGGCAGCAGGTTTACTAGTCCTCTAGATAATCAGCCTGCTGATAAAAGATTGGCTTTATCAAAACTACAGCAAGCAGCCCAGTAAGGGCTGGTGTCAGATTAGATGGCAAAAACCTGCTGAGTGATTCCTTTAACCCCTTCACCCCCGAGCGATTTTCCGTTTTCATTTTTGTTTTTTCCTCCGCTTATTCCAAGAGCCATATCTTTTATTATTTTTCTGTCAATCTTGTCATATGAGAACTTATTTTTTGCGGGATGAGTTGTACTTTTGAAACCACTAGTTTTACTATACAGTGTAATGGAAAATGGGGAAAAAAATCCAAGTGTGGCGAAATTGCAACGATTGTTTTTGGAGTCTTTTTTTTAACCACAATCACTATATATGTAAAACTGACATGTTGGTATGATGCCTCAGGTCGGCACGAGTTCGTAGATACCAAACATGTATACTTTTACTTTTATCTAAGGGGTGAAAAAAAAATTCAGAAGTTTGTCCAAAAAAAGCGTATTGCTTTTGTCGCCATTTTTCAAGACCTGTAACCTTCTCACTTTTCGTGATCTGGGGCTCAGTGATGGCTTATTTTTTCATCTTGAGCTGACATTTTTAATTATACCATGTTTGTGTAGATGCGCAGTTTTTATCGCCTATTATTGCATTTTAAAAAAATGTTTGCGGCAACAAAAAAACGTAATTTTGGCGCTTTAAATTTTTTCCTCATCCTCCATGTACCGATCAGATTAATTGATGTTATATTTTGTTAGAACTCGGCACTACCAAATATGTGTATCTTTTTTTATTTTTTTTTTAACAACTGTTTTTTATTTTAAATGGAGTGAAAGGACGGTGATTTGAACTTTTTAGATTTTTTTTGTATAATTTTTTTAATATTTTTTAAAACTTTTTTCTTTTTTCCATTTTTTATTTATTTTACTTCTCCTAAGGGACTTTATGCCTGCACAGTCCGATTGCCTGTGCCTTTCTGCTGATCAGAGCAGCATTGCTCTGATCAACAGAAATGCCCATCTTCTGTGAGTGGCAGCGCTCTGTCGGCTCTCACAGGAAGTGGGTCATGGCAGCATCAGGGGTCATCAGCTTACCCCGTGCTACCGTGGCAACACATTGGCGCCCCGGGATCACGTTATGGGGCCGCCGATGGCGGCAGGGAAGGGCACGATCTTACACCTCAGCCATTTAAATTGCTTTGTCCATGTTTGGCAGCGCAATCTCAGGGGTTAACAGGGATGGGTGGATCTCCAATCAGATCAGCAGACATGTGAGGGGATTACCGCGGGCTTGCCGTTGGAGCCCGCGGTAACTTGACGGAGGCGACCAAGAACGTAACAGTATGTCATTGGTTGTAAAGGGGTTAAAGGGTGCTTTACACGAGACGATCTATCGTGCGATAGATCGTCGGGGTCACGTTTTTTGTGACGCACATCCGGCATCGCTTGCGACGTCGGGCTGTGTGACACCTCCTAGCGACGCAGTATCGCTCACAAATCGTGAGTACTCGTCACTAGGTTTTATAATATCGTTTATGAAACATGGCGCCGGTTGTTCATCGTTTCCGTGGCATCACACGTTGCTCCATGTGACACCATGTAAACGATGAACATCGCTTACATGCATCCCGCGGTTCCCGCCGGCTATGTGGAGGGAAGAAGGTGGGCGGGATGTTTACATCCCGCTCATCTCCGCCCCTCTGCCTCTATTGGCCGGCCGCCGTGTGACGTCGCTGTGACGCCGAACATCCCTCCCACTCCAGGAAGTGGATGTTCGCCGCCCACAGCAACATCGCACGGGAGGTAAGTGCGTGTGACGGGGGTTTACGACTTTGTGCGCCACGGGCAATCAATTGCCCGTGACGCACAAACGACGGGGGCGGGTACGATCGATTGTGAAATCGCACAATCGGTCGTCCCGTGTAAAGCAGGCTAAGGCAGCATTTTTCAACCAATGCCTGGTTAATGCCCAATATAATGTAAAAATTTAGTTAAAGGGGATGTCCACTACTTGTGTGACGCCCCCACGCCGCTGTTCTGGGCGCGGGCTCCGGTACTCCAGGCTTGCTGGACGGGTCAGCCATGTCGCTCTCTCGGGGTCCAGGAACCAGAAGGGTGGCAGGTTCCTGGAGTCCCTGCCCTTTATCTGCTCGGTCACATGTCGCAGAATCTTCACCTGCCCCCCATTGGTCTTTTCGTGGTACTCCACTAACCGGCCGGTAAGTTTCGTTTTTCGACTTCCGGGTCTGCTTTACCGACGTGTTCCCAGGAGGCAGGGCTTCAGTTTTCGCGCTCTTTTCGTGGGGAAGAAGAATCTGGCGGGAATCTTCGCGCCAAACAATGGTGGCAAGATGGCTGATTTTGAAATTTTTGCAACGGATCACCGCTGACTTTACTTCAAGGCGCACTTCCACAAGGTAAGTGGATGGGTAAGTATCCTGTTCGTGACGCCAGAAATCAAGGTGTACCGCCCCGTGCTCGGCAGCCGAGCCGCTCGGATCCGGACCTTCAGTGGGTGGCTCGAGTGTCTCCGGACCCGGGGGTCCTGTGGTCACGTCGATCAAAAAGGGTTGGTGGTTTGGGGACGTAGGTGTATGGCCGGAGCCATGGTTAAGTTCGTGACGCAACCCACGGGATGTGGTGAAGGTGGACACCACCGCTGCAGTTATGGGGCACCCGGGGAAGATGTTGCACAGCAAGTTGTTAACTCCTCCGTGGGCAGGGATGGTGGCCCCGGGACCCGTTGGGGGTTGTTTGGCGGTGCAGAGAGATGGGCGGCCAGAGGGCACTGATGTACTCACTATTAGTAAACACACGAGTGTCTGATAAACCAAGGTGATGGTGGTCGGTGCCCGCAGCCGACTGCAGTCTGGTCCCCCACCCGGTTGGTGGTCTCCGTCTTTCTCCTGCACCTGTTTGTGATGGTGGAATATATGCGCCTGCAACGTCAGGAGTCAGCTCCCGGCTTGTGGTTGCCTGAGGAGCCCTTTTGCCCGCAGACGCTGGCCCGTGGTATTTCTGAGCCATGGCGGTGGCATTCTATCCCCCTCGTTGGGCTGTTGTGTTCAGTCGGGACTTTGGGTGGGACAGGACCTCTAGTCCTGGCCGCAATCAGTTAATTAGCTAGCCCCCAGTAGCTTCTGGACCTAGCTTCAGGGTCTGAGTACCCCCCTTTGTGCTCCGATTTCCGAGTCGGTTCCCCGGGTCGGTACCAGTCCACCACGGTTCCACCGAGCCGTCTTCCTGGTTCCTGCAGACGGGGACCGCCATCTGCCTCCTAGCCAGCAGTACCAGGGCTCCTACCCTGGCACTGGTTCAGTTTTGGGGACTCTCCTCTGCTGGAGCTGCACACAGCTCCAGCCCACACACCTCTCCACTTGACCTCTAGACTTGACTTTCTGAGCTAGACTGATCTTTCCCGCCCCAGGCTGTCTGAGACTCCTCGGTGGGCGTCTTCCAACCGCCTGGTTCCGCCCCCTGGTGTGTCCAACAAGCTCTGAGGAGGGTGACTAGGGTTTTATGTTTGGCTGCTGTCACGTTGTTAGGGCCCTATCTGTGACTACCTGGCTGGCTAGGGCGTCACACTTGGACAACCCCTTCTCATTCCCTTGTTCTCCCCATAAAAATAAATGAGCCTATACTCCCCTCCAGTGCAGCCGCGGTTTCAGTGATGTCTGATGTCACGTTTCCAAGGCCTAAGTGACATTGTTATGACACGCAAACCCTGCAACCAATCAGCACTCAGCGTCTGTCTTCCTGCCTTTGAGCAGGATGTGACACTGCCCTGACTTTCCGTTTAAATGTCCAAAGGCGGGATGAAATAAGATGTCACTGATTTCTCGCAGGGCCCGCGTGTCATAACATTGTCACATAGGCCCTGGGAACGCGACTTCAGTCATTGCTGGAACTGCGGCCACACAGGAGGGGAGTGTAGGCTTATTTCTTTTCCTAGGGCGAACAAGGGGAATGAGAAGTGGTCCAAGTAGTTGACATCCTCTTTAAGCATAGAAAGGAAGTGACTAAATGTTATAGATCCTTTTGCCAGCTTATTTTCCATTTGGATTTTAACTGATCAAAACTGATGTAATAACAGATATTAGAAGATCAAGTACTAGCACTCTTGTTCACATTTAAGGGAACCTTTCACCAGGTTTTTCCCCATATGAGCTGCGGCCACCACCAGTGAGCTCTTATATATTGGATTCCAGAATACTGTAAATGTACCGCCCCTGCAGCAGTCGGACTGCTCGGATCCGGGGTTTACTGTGGCTCGAAAGTCTCCGGACCCAGGGGCTCACAGCCACTCGAAAATAAAAAGGGGAGACTACGTACAGGTGGTTAGTGTTCATGACGCCACCCATGGTTCGCGGTAAGGGGAGTACCGCCACTGCCGATGGGAGTACCCGGGGAGATGGAGTGGGGCAGCCAGATGACGTTCTCTCCACGAGTAGGGTAGGCCCCGGGACTCTGGATGGTGGATAAGCAGGGAAGCGTGGTGCAGACCGCGCAGCAGGCAGGATGCAGGGGGGGGAGGGGGGTCAGCGTACTCACTCATGCCGTGTGGATGTTGGTGCAACCATCAAATAGACCATGACACATAAGTAAACCAAGTCTCTGGGTGCCGCTGTGTGACGCCCTGGCAAAACCAGGTAGTCACACAGTTAAGCCCCCTCACAACACCTCTCCCACACAGGGTTAAAGCAGCTGACCTGAAATCCTAGTCACCCCACTCAGGGAAGGACAGACACACCAGTGGGCGGGACCAGGCGGAAGGAAAACGCCCACCTAGGGGTCTGGAGAACCCAGGGGCGGGAAAGCAGTCAGTGTAGTTTTGGAGTGGAGGTGCCAAGTTGACAGGCGTCGGGGTTGGAGCCCTGGCTAGGTGGCATACCGTGGCCAGTGTCAGCAGGAGACTGGAAGATGGCTGCCCGAGATCCGAGGTGGACCAGGGCAGGGTTATAGCCCGCCAGTACCGACACTGGAGAACCGACCCGGAAACCGTGCACAAAGGGGGTTATTGGACCCTGAAGCCAGGACCGGCACCAACGGCCTAGCTAATTAACCAATTGAGGGCAGGATTTTAGGTCCTGCCCCAACCTAAGTCCCGAAAAGTAGACAACCACCCACAGAGAGGGATAGGGCATCCGCCAGGGCCCGGTAGATCCCACGGGTCAGCGTCTGATGGGCACGGCTCCCAACCAAAGGACCGGGAGCGGACTCCCGTGTTACACACTGGGAAGTCCATCACTGAAAATACAGAAGTGCAGAGGAAAGAGACATTGATCACCAGCCCGGGTGTGGGACCAGATACACCCATCTGCGGAGGCTGGCCACCATCACCTTGGTTTACCAAAAGAACTGTGCGTTTATTGGCTCCACACATCAGTGCAACCTCATCCAGCACCAGGACAACCGAACTGCTGAACCCTGCACAACACTGGTCCCCGGGGCATCCATCCCTACCCACAGAGGGGTTAACCTCCAGCTGCCATCACATCTTCCCCGGGCATCCAATAACAGGAGCGGTGGTGCTACATCTCACCACACACCGTGGGTGGCGTCACAGACAGTTTATAACAAATCCCGTACAATTACGTCCCTTTTTTTATTCGAAGTGTCCGCGCGACCCCTGGGTCCGGTAGAGTCCCTCGAACCATACCGCAGATCCAGATCCGAGCAGCACCGGCTGCTGGCACGGGGGCGGCACAGCTGCCTCTCAGAGGGAGCTCGTCCAGGAATCCGCTCCCATTGGTATTGCTGGTGGTCCTGACCTGCCTCAATGCACTGATGTTAGACATTTCTGAGTGACCCCATGACCTTTCGGGGTCCCGCTCCCTATACTTTGATAGGGGAGCTGTGCTCTCGATGGCTGACATTTGGGATTTCAGTGTGCCACATGGGTTGGAAAGCCTTATCCCCCTCGTTGTGTTGGTGCCTTCGATCTCTGAGCTCTTGGGGAAAGTTCATAAAGAGACTTTCCTCCACAGGTTAATTAGCAGGTTGCGTGATGCTACTCCCTGATCTAGGGTCCAGTACCCCGCCGTGCGCGGTACCAGTCCGGTTACTAGATATTCCGGTGCCGACTATTCTCCAAAACTAAGTCTGGCCCCTTTCTCCAATACCCTGCAACTGGGTTTCCGACTCCTCTGGTCCCATACCACCGTCTGCGACCTAGCCAAAGTCTCCCAGGGAGCTACAACTCCCCCGGATCCTCACTATGAGGGCTACCACTCAACTGACTAAGTCTCTCCCACCAGTCTGCCTGACCCCTAGGCGGGTGGCTCTATTCCAGCTAGACCGCCCACTGGTGTGCCTGACAGGGTGTGGTGTGAGGTGACTAGGATTTGAATGCTGATGGAAGCAATACCAAAGGTTAGGATCCCAGAACCATGGAGGGTGGGTTCTGCACTATAAGAAAAAGGAGTACAGTTCCCCGCGACACCCTGACTAGTCCAGGGGCGTCACATATATAAGAAGCCAACTCTGTATATAGGGGGTGGTCTCGCCAATGGGTGTCACTGCTCTCGGTCCGGTGCTTCCTCTCTTTTTGCGATCGCCGTCTTCCTGCTCAGCCTCATGTGGATGATGCGTCCTGCGTCATCCACAGAAAGGTCACTTTTGTGCTCCTGCGCACGCGCACTTTGATCTGAGGGTAGAGTAAAGTATTAGAAAGCACAGGCGCAAGAAAAGGTCAAAGACTGCCCATGCATGCGCACTCCAGTACTTCGATCTGCCTTGAGCCTGGCAGATCAAAGTGCACATGCGCAGGAGTGCAATGGCGGCCTCTGTGTGAATGACGCATGAGACATCATGCACTTGAGGCTGGAAAGGAGGACGTGACTGCACAGAATGGATGAGGTGCCAGACCGAGAGCAGCGACACCCACCAGACCGTCCCTTAGATCAATATTATAAAGGTGTGTACCGCCCCATGCGAGCAGCTGGGCTGCTGCCGCCGCTCGGATCCGAATCCGCGGTGAGTTGAGGGGTCTCCAGACCCGGGGGTTGCGCGGCCACTCGATTAAAAGAAGGGGGAAGATATGTACAGGGGGATTTTGGAAAGTTTGTGACGCCACCCACGATGCGTGGTAATGTGAGGGACCACCGCTGCCATTGGGGAGCCCGGTGACGATGGTGTGGCAGCCTGATGTTTAACCCCTCCGTGGGTAGAGGGGTTTGTGTCCCAGGGCCCGTTGTTGTTGGATGGTGTTTGAGTGCCATTGGGGGATGGGTGCAGAGGCTTCCAATGTACTCACTCAGTCCCAGAATAACCACACCAACAGCTTGTAAACCAAAGTTCTGAGCACCAACGTAGTCTGCGGAGCACACGCCTGGATCCGTGCCCTTGGTGTTATTGGTCTCTGGCCCTATCTCTGGCACCTTAGTCTCACTTGGACCCAGAGTGAGCTTGCTCTAGGGGTTCAAGCGTAGGATTTCTTTGGACTGTAGTGGGAAAGTCCTATCCCATCGGTGCGCTAGTACCCCGATTTTGGAGCGGGTTGGGGATGACACTTGAAGTCTTCATCCCTGTCGGGTAAATTACAGGAACGCGTGAAGCTACTTTCTGGCCTGGGGTCCACATACCCCGTCGTGCCCTGGCCCCTGCCCGGTGATAGCTCAAGGCCGCCGGCTGCCCCTTGACACTGTCCCCTGCAACCGGGTTCCAGCTCCTACCAGGCCCAGACCAATGTCTGCCACCTAGTATACAGGAGCTCTCCTCCGTGGCCTCTCCTCACGAGAGCCACTTCACCTCCTCTCTCCTTCATTCTCGCCTCTCAACTTTCAACTCTCCACTCTTAACTGTCACTGTCCTCACTTTCTCCTCACCAACCCCCTATGTGGGCGGCCCTATTCCCTTCAGGCCCCCCAATGGTGTGTCTGGTAAGTTCAAGTAGGAAGTGTTCCCAATTTTAATTGGACTAGCTGTTAACAACACCAGAGGACTGTGATCTGTTAACCAAGGAGGGTGGATACTGTGCAGAAGGGCAGGTTGCACAATACCCTGTGACGACCTGATAGGCCAGGGCGTCACGTTCCCCCTTGGTTAAACGTAGCTCGTCCGCGAGCTACAGGATGACAGAGGTTTATTTAGTTTTGCTGGAACTGGAAAGAAAATAAGTTAACATGTTTTTATTTTAACGGGTCCATCCCACACAGGGGAGGTAATGCTCTTAACATTACTAAAATACCACACTAGAGTTCGTCGCCCAACGGTGGGATGCTACCGGTTTTACTGGTAATGGAGGCTCAACCTACTCCGTTGCAGCCCCTTCCTGCGACAGTCCAGTCCCAAAGTCCTGGATCCCAATAACCCGCCACCCAAACAACCTGTTCCCCTTGGAAACCTAAAGTGTCAGTGACCGGGATAAGGTCCCGAGTGTCGTGATTTTGACGACTCTGGCTGGCACAGGAGGTGCAACTATTATACAAGACACAAGTTTGTGTTGGTCACGCCAGTCCTGTGACCGTGGTCCATTTTATTTTTACTTAAAATATATAAAACTGAACGGAGTCCATGTACCGGTGTACTTTGGCAAATTTTTTTAGAAAATCAGGTAACTTTCACTCTTTTCATTAAAACTGGTTGATTCACTAACATTTTCTATATGAAAAATAACAAACTGTGGGAAATAATAAACGAAACACCGATACCTAACTTTCTTTGGCATCGCTGTTAGTACTGTAGCATTTAACTTTCTTAGCCGCTGCATTATTGCAACGGACAATTACGATCACACTGCGCCAGTGGCCCTTCCAGGGCACAGCGCAGCCTCTGGCCACCATACCACGGGCCCCAGATCCAGGTGGCACTTCCACTCACAAGCTCTTGAGCGGCAATTCTTCTCCGCTGTCGCTCTCTGGCTACCGCTTTCGTACGGAATCGTAGTAGCCGCCACCCGTGCACCTCTCCAGCACGGGGATCGATGTTAGGCTGCATTTCAGCCTCTGGCACTGGGGGTAAGTAGACTTCTGCGGCCCTGATAGCCGTCGGGATGCCGCACGGCAGCGGAACTGGCAGACATCTTGGTTCCGCTGCCACTGGTGTAGACAGATTAACAGACTGCTCCACAGCCGAGGTTGCAAGGTCCGGGTGCTCCGCCTCAGAGGACGGGCCCGGTGATGCGGCTGGGTCTGGTCTGGCCGGTGTCTGGGGGACCGCTGCCGTGGCTGGAATGAGGGCCTTGCTCTGGATCTCTGCAGCTGGAGACTCTGGTAAACATACTGAAGGTTCCGCTGCCAGGGTTGGTGGGGGCAGCCCGGCGTCCGCCGAGGACGAGGTAGTCGGCTGTGGAGCGCTCACCGCGAGCGAGGATGGTCCGGATCCCTCAGCCACTTTGGCCGGATTTGTGCAATCAGCAGGGACTGGGTAACCGCTTACCCTCTCTTCATGTGGGATTTCAATCTCACGGGCTCGCACCGCCACTGCCAGGTTCCTCATCTCTTCCCTCCAGTGGTTCAGAATGATGAGGAATTGCGACCGCATACTCCGGCACAGCTGCTCTGTTTCCTCCTCTAGCCATGCCGCGGTCCCGGGGACAGCACGCTCCGGGGACCAGTCTCGCTCTGCCATCTTGCCACTGCGTCTTCCAGGAACATTGTCACAGAGTCCTGGTGTCCCTGCTCCACTTCCGCTAGTAACACATTCTGGCCCGCCCCCTCAGTCTTTTCGCAGCATTTTCTCGCTGACCGTGGCCCTCTGGGAACTTCCGGTTCCAGCCTCTTCAGGAAGACGAGGGGCGGGGCTTATTCTTCGCGCGCTTTCTCGGAGAAGACGGGGTTTTGGTGCGAAAAATGGCGGAATTGGCGGGAAACAGAATTCTGACTCGCGGTCTTCGGCTTTCAAGGCACACGTCACCCAGGTAAGTGGGTCCTGCTCGTATCCTGTTCGTGATGCCAGGTTTATCGAGGTGTACTGCTGCCGCTGCTGCTCGGATCCGGATCTGCGGTGGCTCGAGGGGTCTCCGGACCTGGGGGTCGCGCAGCCACTCGATTAAAAGAAGGGGGGAAGATATATACAGGGGGATTTTGGAAAGCTCGTGACGCCACCCACGGGGCGTGGTAATGTGAGGGACCACCACTGCTGTTGGGGAGCCCGGTGACGATGGTGTGGTAGCCTGTTTAACCCCTCCGTGGGTAGGAGGGTTTGTGTCCCGGGGCCCGTTGGTGTTGGATGGTGTTTGGGTGCCATTGGGTGATAGGTGCAGGGGCTTCCAATGTACTCACTCAGTCCCAGAATGACCACACCGACAGCTTGTAAACCAAAGTTCTGAGCACTACCGTAGTCTGCGGGAAGCACGCCTGGATCCGTGCCCTTGGTGTTGTTATTGGTCTGTGGCCCTATCCCTGGCACCTTAGTCTCACTTGGACCCGTTGATATGAAACTCTTCGGGTCCCGCACACCCGCATGGCTAACGGAGTGAGCTTGCTCTCAGGTTCACGTGTAGGATTTCTTTGGACTGTAGTGAGAAAGTCCTATCCCATCAGTGCGCTAGTACCCCGATTTTGGAGCGGGTTGGGGATGACACTTGAAGTCTTCACCCCCGTCGGGTAAATTACTGGAACGTGTGAAGCCACTTTCCGGCCTGGGGTCCACGTACCATGTCGTGCCCTGGCCCCTGCCCTGTGATAGCTCAAGGCCGCTGGCTGCCCTCCTCGGCAGTCCGTGCCCCTTGACACTGTCCCCTGCAACCGGGTTCCAGCTCCTACCAGGCCCAGACCAATGTCTGCCACCTAGTATACAGGAGCTCTCCTCCGTGGCCTCTCCTCACAAGAGCCACTTCACCTCCTCTCTCCTTCACTCTCGCCTCTAAACTCTCCACTCTCAACTGTTACTGTCCTCACTTTCTCCTCACCAACCCCCCTATTCTCTTCAGGCCCCCCAATGGTGTGTCTGGTAGGTTCAAGTGGGAAGTGTTCCTAGGATTTTAATTGGACTAGCTGTTAACAACACCAGAGGACTGGGATCCATTAACCAAGGAGGTTGGATACTGTGCAGAAGGGCAGGTTGCACAATACCCTGTGACGACCTGATAGGTCAGGGCGTCACAGGTGTTTTTTACATTATACAGAGCGGCCCGGGCTCTTATATACAGTAATTCTAGAATGCTGTATATATGAATTCACTGGTGGTGGTTGCAGCTCATAAGAAACCTGTTGACAAGGTCACTTTAAAGGGGCTCTCCTACGAGGTTTTTTCTTCCCCATATGAGAATCACATGATGTTTGGGCAGAGACCCAGATTCTAGCAATATGTTGCTAACTTTACTTGTTTCTGCAGTTATGATTATAAACTGATTGTTTAGAGACAAGCCGGACAAGTGTTGACTTTTACTCATATTTAGCCTATTTTAGCTTATTTTACTGATATTTAGCCTCTATGGAAGAAACCTTAATTTCCATCCCTGCTATCTCACCAATCCTCTCACGTTTGGAGCACTCAAAACGTCCTTTTACCTTATACTGTTTTCTTTCGATTAGAGGGGAAATAATTATGATGTGCCGAGATCCACATTTTTTTTAGATCTTTTCAATTCCTCGCTCCAATCACAATTGCCTTCAAAAAATGTAATGGTGAGTGTGCCACCCCTGCAGCGATCGAAACGCTCGGATCCGGGGGTGATTATTTGTGGCTCGAGGGTCTCCGGACCCGGGGGCCAGGGGCCACACTCGAATGAAGAGGGGGAGTATTTACAGGGGTGATAAAGTTCGTGACGCCACCCGTGGTGTACGGTAATTGGGAGTACTGCCGTTGGGAGTACCCGGGGTGATGGAGTGGGGCAGCTAAGGTGTCGTCACCCTCCACGGGTAGGGGAAGGCCCCCGGACTCTGTGGGATGCCGTGGGATTTAGGGGTCACTCAGGTACTCACTCAGTCAATAAGCAGACGCTGAGAATCGGGTAAACCAAATCTCGGGGTATCGCTGGTGCTTGAGGGGGGCACTTCCGGGTCCCATCCCCTATAGTGTTGCCTTGTGATCTGTGACCTGCCTCCTGGCACTAAGTGTAATTTCAACGTGGTGGCCCAGTAGTCTGAAACTTGCCGGGCCCTGCTCCAAACTGTGGCTAACTGTGGGAGCCTGCTCTCAGGGCTCATGCTTGGGATTTTCTGGACCGTTTGGTTGGAAGGCCCTATCCCCTCGTTGCGCTAGTGCCCCGATTCTGGAGCGGGTGGGAACAGATCATAAAGGCTCCGTTCTCCTCAGGTTAATTGCCGGGTTGCCTGAAGCTTCTCCCCGACCTAGGGTCCATGTACCCCGCCGTGCCTTCGGTCCCGGACCGGTGATAGTGCCAGGCTGCTGACTGTCCTCCTTGACAGGTCCAGGAACCTTGCCTCAATCCCCTGCGACCGGGGGTCTGACTCCTCTAGGTCCAGACCATTGTCTGCAACCTAGGTAGCTTCTCCTGGGAGCCACTACTCCCAGCCTCCTCCACTTCACTCGACTCCTCTACACTACTCCTTTACACTACTACTTGTCAGCGTCTGCTTATTGGCTGAGTGAGTATATGAGAGACTTTTCCCCTTTCATGGTACCGACTATCACCATCCAGAGTCCCGGGGCATACCCCTACCCGTGGAGGGTAACGACACCTTGCTGCCCCATTTAATCACCCAGGCTACTCCCAACGGCAGCGTCGGTACTCACAGTTACCGCATACCATGGGTGGCGTCACAAAGTATAAATCCCCTGTAAATATCCCCTTTTACTTTAGAGTGTGGCCCCTAAGCCCCCGGGTCCAGAGACCCTCGAGCCACGAACTGACACCATCCCGGATCCGAGTGGTTCGATCCGCTGCTGGGGCGGCACACTACAGCAAGCAGCCCAATCAGTGACACATTGTTGGGAATCAGGGTCTATGCCCCTACATTACACTGATGAGTAAAATGGTAACAATATTTTGAACCTTTTGATTTTCAGGCTCCATATCTTACCATCCAGTACAGCTTTGAGCGTGAGACTATCTTCATTTTATAGACAATCCTCTTGGCTATCTCATACATAAATTTAACTTGCAACTTTTTAACACATGATTATTTATGTAGATTATTGTCATGCCACTGCATTGTTACTGTTTTCCTCCTAAAAATCTAAGTTTTAATTTTTAATTTTTTTAATAATATGTTGTAATCCCACCTTTTAGCTTTCAACGCTACTTGAACCCTTCTGGGCATGCTCTTGATCAGGTTCAAGCAGGTCTCGACCGAAATCTGATCACAGGTCTCTTTACACAGGCTAGTCTATTGACTTCCGTCTCATTGCTTTAAATCACCCGTTTCCAATCTTCTACTGTCCATTTTCCGAATTTTTGCAAACTGGAGCTGACACTTATTTTCACAGTATTGACGTTGAGGGTTCTTTACCTTTTTTCAGGCCACCATTCTAGACTTGTGTAATGTGCATCGCACGGTGCTTGTGTGGCGCCCCTGCAGCTTCAGGTACCACAGGGTACTGCACCTCACTTAAGGTGCAGTATTCATCTTGGATACGGAGGAGGTTGTCGCCGTAACAAGCACCAACACACCCATCAAACACATAAGACAGGATCTCTCCACTGGGACCCAGGCTAGGGTAGGTGCTGGGGTGGCGATCACGAGGTATGGAACCTCTTGCCCACTAGTTCAGATTTCAGAGTTAGGAGCCACGACACACTCACCAGTCAGTCAGAAGTTAGCTCCGGTGGCAGCAGCGTCTGGACGGACTCTGGGAACAAAATCAAGCAAAAGGACACGGATAGTTCAGGGCCCGTGATCTGGAGCTTGAAGCTCGACCCGGGTTCTTAGGAAGGATGGGGGATCCCAGGGTTTGCAGGGAGTGCAGAAGGCACCCATGACCCGTTCCACAGCCCACGAGCTGGGGTGGAGGGAAACCATCGAAAGGCGATGCACAGAAGAAAACACCGGCCTCGACCTCCGAAGTTTCCGTTATCAGTTGAAGCCCATCACAACATAGCCTGGTACTCTAACGGCAATGTGCTTCCCGTGAGTAAAGAACTTGAACTGCACCATCTGTGTCGTCTCATCTCTGTCGGTGCTCCCATCATCGCATCCCTGCACATAAGGCGACTACTACTCCCATCATCCTCCCTGGGGCCTAACGCTACCTGTGGAGAGCTGAAACACCCGAGCTGCGTCACCATCCGCTCCAGCATAGAGAAGCGGCTCATATTGGTCGCATAACACAGGTGGCATTACAAACAACTACTCCCATCGTCCCTATTCACCAAAAGCCTTTTAGTGACTCCGGACGGGGTCACGGAACCGGGCATGGCCACCGCTGCGACCCAGGAGAAGAACTGCGGCCCGGTGACGGGTAAGCCCTATGACCCTGTGGGCGTGTCACTTGCATGGACGTCTATGATCTCACAATTACGAAGCGTATGAGCCTCCTCTACTATGGGGTTTGTTTCACCCGAACTGATAGACCTTGTGATGAGCTGACTTGTCTCTAATATTTTGGCTAGTAGTCCACCTTTTGGACGGATGGACAGACTTCATTTCATATTCTTTCAACTGTCATGGCCTCACCTGATGCAGTTTAGCAATTCTTTTGTCCAAGAGAGCGCTATCAATGAGCTGGATGATGCC
Organism: Anomaloglossus baeobatrachus; assembly: GCF_048569485.1. Classification (NCBI taxonomy): domain Eukaryota; kingdom Metazoa; phylum Chordata; class Amphibia; order Anura; family Aromobatidae; genus Anomaloglossus; species Anomaloglossus baeobatrachus. The sequence goes on along the minus strand of NC_134364.1, from coordinate 75,977,993 downwards.
GTTTCTCTTTCCTTGGGAAATCTTCGTGGCTGCTTCTCGATTCAAACCAGTGACCATTCACTTGGGAATCAACCTAATAACACACTGAGCTATTAGAGATTGTGAGAACAGGTTATAATTTGTTGTGTACAGAAAGAAAAAGGTTTTTACACCACCAGGAACAAAACGGTAACAATGCAGTGAGATGACAAAAATCTGCATAACTAATCATATGATAAATAGCTGCAAGACAAATTTATGTATGAAATAGCCGAGATGATTGCCTTCATCTTAAAGATAATCTCACATTCAAAGCTATAGTGGATGGTAAGATATGAAGCCTGAAAGTCAAAAGTTCAAAACATTGTTACCCTTTTGCTCTTTGCTCCAAGAAGAGGTGAAAAAATAGTGTCGCGCCCCGGGGCATCCGAGCTGCTCGGATCTGGGCGGTCCGTGGCTCGAGGGGTCCTGAATCCGGGGGCACCGTTGATCAGTTTTAAATAAAAGGAAAATAGTAAAAATATAGTCCAACTACGCCACTCGTGGTGCGCGGCCAGTGATGGTATGGCCGCTGCTGCCGGTCCTCTCTTAGGATGATGGATGGGGCAGCGTGGCTGGTGAAGCCCTCCACGAGTAAGGCTTTTCCCCAGGGGTAGGTAAGGCTTAACGTGGAGGCGCAGGTGAAATAACTCAGTCCAGACAGGGGAATGCAGTTTGGTCGCTTTACTTACAGTTGGGTTCGCACCCTGGGGACGTGCTGGATCCCAGGCGTGCCCGAGTCCTGTGTCCCTTTGCCAGCTGACCTGGTGCCACTCGATCACCGATGCACTCGTGTGTGTGTGTGTGTGTGTGTGTGTGTGTGTGTGTGTGTGGGTCCTCCCTGGCTTGAAGCACCCGGAGGTCCGTCTGGTGTCTTGGTCCTGCCGCAGTCAGCTTGGACTATTTAAGGGAATATGTCTCGATCCTCCCTTTGCTGCTGATACCGCGGACGTTAGTGGTGGCAGATGAGTCCTGGAAACCCACCAGCCTGGCAGAGTTAACAGTTGGCTTGAAGTCCCGGTCTGTTCTGGGATCTGCACCCCGTGTGTGCAAAGTACTGGGAGCCCTGGATTTCCACCCCCACAGGATTCCACTCTCCCTGGAGCTTAATCTCTCTCTCGCTCTCCAGCTACTTTCTCCCCTGAGTGGCTAATGTTTCTCCTCAGGTCCTGGGGGTGTCTTTACTACTACTACTCCGCCGGCTTTCTTAGGCCTCACTTTTCTTTGTTTCCTTCCTCTTTCTCTGTGTCTCCAGATTCCTTTGTCTGTCTTTACACCTGTTCTGTCAACTCTTTCTCTTCCTTACGACTGCTTAATACCGACTTTTTTTTCAACCACTCTCCTCTCTTTTTTTTTTTTTTTTTTACCCTCGTTCCGCTGTCTAGCCACACACCCCCAGGCCACTCACTCCTCCCCCAGGTGGCTACCTGTTTGCTAACAGTGCCCATTCCTGTCACCTGGTTCTAAGTGTAAGTGTCCTGTTGTGCTGGTGTGTGTACTTGACGCCCCTAGACTATCAGGTCGTCACAGGGTACTGCACGCTCTGTTACCTTAGTGCAGTATTCAAATCCCTCATGGTTCTCGGTCCCCATCTTGCGGTGCTGCCTCCAACAGCAAATCAAATCCTATGAACACCCTGCACCACACCCACCAGACACACCAGTGGGCGGCTTGAGCGGAATAGGGTCGCCCACCTAGGGGTCAGGAAGGGTGGGTCAGGAGAGTGTCAGTGAAGTAAATAAAAGTGGAGTGAAGTGAAGGAGTTGGGAGGTGAAGGAAGCAGGGAGCGGTGGCTCCCGAGAGTAACTGTCTAAGTTGCAGGCGGTGTCTGGGCCTAGAGGAGTCGGACTCCCGGTCGCAGGGGATTGAGACGAGGTGCCCAGGACCTGTCAAGAGGACAGTCAGCAGCCTGGTCCTATCTCCAGTCCGGGACCGAAGGCACGGCGGGGTACACGGACCCTAGGTCGGAGAGAAGCTTGAGGCAATCCGGCAATTAACCTGTGGAGAGCGGCACCTTTATGGACTGTTCCCACTAGCACCAGAATCGGGGCACTAGCGCAACGAGAGGGATAGGGCCTTCCACATATGCAGCCCACAAGATCAGAAGCGTGAGCCCTGAGAGCAGGCTCCCAAACTTAGCCACAGTGGGGAGCGGGGCCCGACAAGTTCCAAATTAACGGGCCACTTCAGTAAAATCTCAACTTTGTGCCAGGAGGCAGGTCTCAGTACACCAGGCAGCACTGCAGGGGACGGGACCCGGACGAGCTCCCCGAGAGAAGCAGCGGCACCTAGAGACTTGGTTTACTCGGTTGTCAGCGTCTGCTTACTGGCTGAGTGAGTACATGAGTGACCCTTTGCACTGTGTCCCCGCATCACCATCCAGAGTCCCGGGGCCTACCCCTACCTGTGGAGGTTAATAACACCTTGCTGCCCCAATCCATCACCCCGGGTACTCCCAACAACGGCAGCGGCGGTACTCCCAATTGCCGCACACCACGGGTGGCGTCACGAACTACAACTCCCCTGTAAATATCCCCTTTTACTTTACAGTGTGGCCCCTAAGCCCCCGGGTCCGGAGACCCTCAAGCCACGAACGGACACCATCCCGGATCTGAGCGGTTCGATCCTCTGCTGGGACGGCACATACTGACTGGCACAGTTATGTAGGACCCGAGCTGTTACAGTGATGTTACATTGTTTGGTGACACCTGGTTACCGCAGGGGCGTCACAATAGCAACATATTTCCTTTAAGGAACTAAATCTGATGATGTTTCTGATGAAGGGTGTCATTAATCTGAATACTTTTTGCCACCTGAAGCAAATGGACTTTTGAGATCATTTTATTGAGAGAAGCAGAAGAGGAAATTGAGTGATGTGAAAAGAAGACAACCTGAAAGCTGACATCTCCATTGCATTTTCTAAACTTTTGGCAGTTATGTACAGTAGTTAGCTTTTAATTTAATCATATGCAAAAAACGCAAGTGCCAATAATGTAGGCGTTTCCTTCACGGTGCTGAGCAATTGGGATGAGAGATCCCTGGGTAATCGTTCCTCATTAAGCTAGCTGAGATCTAAAAAAAACCCCAAGCCTATCATGACCATTGAGGAAGGATTCTCCAGTCGTGCTGTATGTGTGTTACCCACCAATACCATCTGTAAATAATACACGAACTGCATGTGACTTGGTTTAAAATTGGCCACAGCAGCCTTTATTACCTATTATTTACATACTAACACAAGGGGGCGCCGTCCAACGGGCGACCCCAACAAATAACAATAGGTAACACAGTAACCAATACAGTAAATATACAACCCTGGGTAGGCCCAGTCCAGGAACCACTTCTCACTCCAGTATCCCTGGCCGCAACACACCGACCCAGAGATGAGGTATTAATCACCTACGGATTAACCCCCCAACTTTGCAGAACCCCGTGCCTGCAACATCCCGGAACCTGGAGCCACCATACCAAGATGGTGTCTCTCTGTCCAGTTACCATTGCCTTCAACCGCCTCTGGACCAGACCTACCCCCCGCCACAGGACAGGGCACGTGACTCCTTACGTGGCCTGGACCCGCCACACACCAAAAGCTTGTACCACACCTCCACGCAATCACAGCGTCCACAAAACAGCACCAATAACGTTAAGATACACCCCCATCGCATCTCCAAAACCACCAGTTCAGCGTCACCAACTTTGGCGCCGCCCCCAATAAGGCTCGATTGATACTGCCTACCGCACGAGCCCCACGCCATTCCAACCTGGTCACACTATCAAAACTACCCCACGCTTAAGCCCGGGTATGTCTTCCACAATGCAACAAACCAACAACAATTTTTTTTTTTTTTTTTTTTTTTTTTAAACATTCATAAATAACTTCTCGAGGTACCAAATCGCTGCCTCCCACTTACTGGACCAGTACCATCGACCCGTCCAGACCCAACTGGCAAAATTCGGGCGAGCCTCAGACCCCCGAGGCCCCGAGAACCAACGAATGCCCAAATATCCAAATGAGGCACACCCTCACCACAAAACCCAGAGGTTATAAACCCACAAATAACACCAACCTGTTACACCAACCCATTCCACTCCCAAAATTACTCAAACGCCCCCATTGGCCTTAACCCAATAACAACTGAGGCCAAACGTAACGCCGACAAACGAGAGGACTCCCACCTCGCAATACTTTTCACAACCCCTTTTCTGAGACCACCGAGGGGCCTCCGTGGCAGCCCAATCCAGAAGGAATACGACCCGTAGTATTCCGGGCGCCCACCCCCGCCACTTGCAATCAAGTCTGCAGCACTGCCACAAAATGGTACCTTAACTAACGTGACACAACAATAACCCTGGGCGTCCTCATAACATAATTCCGCACCCGGGACCGCATACAACAACACCAACCTTCACCATCCGCCTAACCTGATTCGGTGAGCGACGAAGCCGGCGCTCAACCCACTGCACCACCGCGGACACATCCTCCAACATTCAACCTCCGCTCTTAACCGTAGATGGGCTGACCAACCCCACAATCTCAAAGCCCCCCAAAAGGCTAACACGAACCATTGTGGACAAGAGGAAACCAAACCCGCTCGTGCTCAGATGAACATAGCAACCACAAAACACTCACCAAACGCTGCCACAAAACAACGGAGACGGACCCTTGTGTCCCGCTCCCTCACACCCGTACGACAAAACCCCTTCAAGGCCTGCCGCGCACTAAGATCCTGCGAAAACATCTCTCCACATCTAATCCTCAACAAGACAGCCACAGCCGCCACCCTCTGCTCCACTGCCGACGCCGGCCTAGCAACCTGAAAACCGTTACTCACCACTGCCAACGCCGCCACCAAATACTCCACCAGGCTTTCCTCACACATGGCCCCAAACAACGTTATCCGCGCCACCCACATTTCTGGATATCAGCACCAAATAACCTCAGTCACTGAGCTCCGAGCCGCTCCCCAACACAGCCACGCCAGACTCCACAAGCCCACCTCGTCTGCTACCCGGCCTCAACTCCCGAAACCTGCAGAACTGGAAGGAAACAAAGCAGCTGCTATACCCTTGGCGAACCCCCAGTACTGGTTGCGCCACGCATAAAATTTTTTTTTTTTTTTTAAAAACGCATACAATTGAGAAACCAACTGCCACAAGTACGCCACCCTTGGCCCCAGGATTAGCAAACCAACTATTAATCTAATTCTCCACCAACTGATAGTCAGAATGACAGCACACCTTCCTCTCGGAAAAAACTGCCAACCTCCACAACTCGACCCCTACCACCGATTGGAAGTGCTACCCACGATGCCCAACCCGAAAACAACTGGACCCGCTGCAACCGAGTACCGCAGCCACGTTCCATCAGGTACCACCTTACCCAGCCAGAATCCGCGGCCACTAAATCGCCGTAAGAAAAACAAAAAACCTCCTACACCATCAGATCATCATTGATCTCCCTCGTGACCCACACAAATGATCCGATGGCTGCACCCTTGGCGCAGCCATCGCCAGCCGTCCAGCAGACACTCGCCCCAGCGGCGTAACTCTGCACCCGTGGTTCGACCGCCCCAGCAAAGACTGCACCGCCTGAAACCACACCGTCTTAGCTGGCCTAACTGCCTCTATCACAGCCCATAGGACCACCCCATTACCCACGAAGCCTACCTCTCTGACCATAACATCAAACTTTATCCCCCACAAACCGTATCACTGGCGTTGGACCCTCAGTCTTCGCCTGCGCCAACCGGCCCAAAAAAAAAACAAAGAGTATCCACCACCATCTGCAATGAAACAATCAACCCAAACGAATCATCAACCCGCCAACCCGATGGAAAGAGAATCAACCTATAATGAATGAGAGGTGTAAGCTTGGACACACCACGCACCAAACACTCCACCAAGGAATAACCGCCTCCAAAGGAACATAAAATGGGACAAAACCCATTAGCCCCCACCGATCAACATAATAATAACTCCCCTCCCCCCCGCAGCACCCGAACTGCTAGCTAGCAGGGTAGACCAGTAACAACCTAATGCCGCCTCCAAAACCGCCTTTGCCATCAATGCTCCATGGCTCACCGCCTTTACCAAATCCCACCCTCTGTCAAACGACACATAATAAACCGCCGACAATTCTGGAGCCAAGCAGGCATACACCGATGACTCCTCCAGATAAGATACGTTTTGAACAAGCCGAAATACATATATATATATATATATATATATATATATATATATATATATATATATATATATATATATATATATATATATATATATATATATATATATATATATATATATATATATATATTATATATATACATATACGGCTCCTTTCCGGCACTGCCCCCCCAACAGAGAAACCCAATCATGACAAGGAGGGCCCCGAATGGCCCACCCATCCTGCCCAAAGCCACTTCCTGACCCCTATTTCCACCGACAACCACCAGGCGTCCCCTAGCCCAGCGCAAACTTCCAATAAGGAGGCGAAGATCCACTAATACAAATAGAAAGACACAGCATTACTATGATCTTTACCACCACCCAACACTTATGCTTAAGACAACCGTCCGCGCCAAATCTGCACCACCCATCATTCTATGCCCCCCAAACAACCCTCATTGTCCGTGTCGCCGGGTTTCCAAGCCCCGAACCGCCAACTGCCCCCCAAAAGGGGCTGACTAGGAGCCGCCATCCACTGCAGCCCTAAGGATGTGCCCGTATGATCCTACCGCATACCGGCACGCAACACCTTCCCTTGCTGAAATTACTCGGCGTACTGAAGCCAGACTAAACCGCCATATGACCTAACACGCCACCCCAAATGGATCCATATAACCAAACCATGCCGAACCAATTACCCAATTCCTTCCCCTGATACCCTTGCCAAAAACGCAAATGCCCGCAGCCACGTTGCAAATGTACGAGGGGTGAGCCTCCACCGGCGCTCCCCCCCCTCTACTTATCCTTCCCGGAATCACTTGGCTTAACCTAATCCAGGTGCCACTGTTCCAGGGGGAGCAGCGAAATTATTTCTACACTTTCCCCCATTCAAATCTTATCCCTCACATCCTCCAGCAGGTGAGCCCCCCCCCAACGGGCCTTCGAAGTACCCATACCTCTCACACTTGGCCACTGTCATCCAGACGCACCACCTCACCCCCTCTTCTTTCCTCACCACTCACTCTGTCACAGCCCTTGCCGCCTCTGCCCGAAAATGCTCCCCTGCCGCCTCATGCGCCCTCACTCTGCTTGCCGCACCTGCGCCCACTAACCACCGATCCCGTCCATGCCCCCGGCGGTGCATGCGCACTCTCCACAACCGTATATACCACTGCAGTAAAATACCCCATGCCTGATCAAAACACAAAAACCCACTCGGCGCTGCCGTCTCCGCAGCCGCCTCCCCACCAACTGCGCCCCAACCCTGCCGAATCCACGGCCGTCTCACCCGACCGCTACCCGGCGTATCCTGGAATAAAAGTCACGCCATCCGGACATCTGATTCTTCCGTCGCTGCTTCCTCCTCCTCCTCGCTGGAGCCAACCGCCTCTGGCTCATGTAACACAGACGCCGCCGAAGCGCTGCCACCACCACGGCCGTCCTCCTGGTACGCCGCGTGGGCACCATCCTCCAAGCTCCATCTTCTGTCCCGCGGCGACAACCCCGGAAACCGTCCCGTCCCACGGGCTGCCACCGCGGGCCTCATCTTCTGGCCCGACCCCCCCCCCCCCGCTGCCTGCAAGGACGGAGGGGTACCTGTGGCCCGACCCGCTGCCAGCAGACTCCCATCCAGAGCCGCCAGCCTTCTGCCCTCCTGGGCCCAGAAGGCATCCGTCCGCCGGGCCCTCCCCCCCCTGGGGGAGACCGCCGCTGCCGGGAGCTGCACGCCTGCTCTGGGTGACCAGGCAGGGACCGCAGGGCCCCCGCCGTCACCCCCACGTACCGACGCCTCCCGGGCATCCGTCGCACCAGGCTCGCCTGCCCTGGTGCCGGACCCCCTGCTGGCTGCAGCCCCCCGGCCCCCCCCCCTCCACCCGCGGGGGGGGGGGGGATAACGCTGGCCTCTGTCCTCGCCGGGCGCTCTCCTGGCCAGGAGCCGCCGCATCCTGCCCTCCTGGGCCCGTGAAAGCCTCTGTCCGCTGGGCCCTCCCCCTCCTGGGGGAGACCGCCGCGGCCGGGAGCTGCACCCTGATCTGGGTGACCAAGCAGAAACTGCAGGGCCCCTGCTGTCACCCCACTCACCGCCGCCTCCTGGGCACCCGTCGCACCAGGCCCGCCTGCCCTGGTGCCAGACCCACCACTGGCTGCAGCTCCGCGGCCCCCCCCGCCGTCCGCGAGGGGTAAAGCTGGCCTCTGTCACAGCCGGGCGCTCTCCCCGTCCGGGAGCCGCCGCATCCAGCAATCCAGGCCGCGGCTCGGACCGGAAGTAGGCCGCAGACTAGCCACGCCCCCTTCCCGGTTGCCGCGGCCCGGACGGAGATTCCTCCCGCGGCCGGAGCAGCAGCTAAGTACTGCCCTGCCCCACGTCACTACCGCGGAGGGTCCCCGAAGGGGCTCTCGCATCGCCTCCTCGCTCCCCCCGCACACGGCCAGTACCTGAGAGATGAGGGAGGGGGGGGACGCCGCCCGCAGCTGACAGGGGAGCGAGGGGAAAGTGCCAACGGGTTAACCCCCAGCAGCCAAGACGTGGGACCGCGCTGCCAGGGGCCCGTGCACTGCCATGATGAATCCGCTGGTCCCGGATAGCAGCCATCCTGTCGCACGTCCGGATCGTTCCATATCCGGAAGTCTGGTGATGTGAGGGGCTGGGGAACCTCCATCATGACGTCCTTGTACAGATCTTTGTGTCCTTCTAAATACTCCCACTCCTCCATGGAGAAATAGAAGGTGACGTCCTGACACCTTATAGGAACCTCTCCAGTCAGATCGTTCCATATCCGGAAGTCAAGAGAGAGGGGGTAAGTCAAAGTCCTTTACTTACACCCCTCAACTGTCCCACCTCTTCCTCCAGGGAACTCCTCCTACCCACCAATCCCTCTATTCTGCCTTATAAACAAACCATTCCTGTTTCCATTAACCCCATCACTCCTTCCCTTCCCTCTAGTCATGTCGCCCCTCCACCCTATGGGTTCCATGGCTTTCTAATCCTGTGACATCTGCATTACTATATGCCCGTAACAAAGGAAAATCTGTAGTGCGGAGCTTAGCCTTTCCACAACCCATACTATTTTTCTAGGAATATGACGACATGTCATTGTCACATGTTATTAACAATGATTTAAATGACTATAACTTCTTAATTAGCTGCATTTCACTATATAATTAACCGATGACTGAATGTCTTTATTCCTTTTATAGTAAATTCTAATTTATTCCACCCTTCAAAATTAAGTGAGCAAACTAAGACAGAAGAGTCTACCTTAGGATTTTGAAATGTAGAGATCTCCATGCGTTCGATCACAAAGGCTGAGAATAAACCCAAAGGCCCAGCTTCACAAGATGCAGGCACCATACACATCTATAGATGGTGGGTTACTTAAGGGGTTGTCTGGTTAAAACAACTTAGCACTTATCCAACGGATATCTTGCAGATCGATGGGTGTCTGACTGCTGAGACGACATGGATTGGGAATTTTTATTTCCATTGTGGAAACTTTAATCACTGTTACAAAATGAAAAGACGGGTCAGATTCCATACCGCCACCCCATTTGTGTTCTGTGGGGCTGCTGGAAAAAGTGCAGCACTCAGTAGCCCCATACAGAATGAATGGAGAAGTGTAGAACATGCTCTTCTGCAGCTGATCTGTGAACTGTCAGGTGTTGGTATCTCACCCAACTGTTATTTATATACTATTCTAAGAATAGGCTATCAATATCAAAGTACTGGAAGATCCATGTAAGCTTTGTGTACCTATTAAAGGGAATCTGTCACCAGGTTTTTGCTACTTCATCTGAGAGCAGCATGTTGTAGGCAAAGAGATTCTGAAACTATCCACGTTTATCTTAGATCACTGTGTGCAGCCATTCTGACTTTATCTCAAAATTGAGTGTAGCAGAGCTGGGAGCTGTCCCTGCCCACACCAGGCTTTAAATAGGGATTGTGCATTGACTGTAAGGGGTGCTTCACACATAGCGAGATCGCTACCGAAATCGCTGCTACGGCACGGTTTTTGTGACGCAGCAGTGACCTCATTAGCGATCTCGCTGTGTGTGACACTGAGCAGCGATCTGGCCCCTGCTGCGAGATCGCTGCTCGTTACACACAGCCCTGGTTCGTTTTCTTCAAAGGCGCTCTCCCGCTGTGACGCACAGATCGCTGTGTGTGACAGCGAGAGAGCGACGAAATGAAGCGAGCAGGAGCCGGCATCTGGCAGCTGTGGTAAGCTGTAACCAGGGTAAACATTGGGTAACCAAGGTGGTTACCCGATATTTACCTTAGTTACCAGCCTCCGCAGCTCTCACGCTGCCTGTGCTGCCGGCTCCGGCTCTCTGCACATGTAGCTGCAGTACACATCGGGTTAATTAACCCGATGTGTACTGTAGCTAGGAGAGCAAGGAGCCAGCGCTAAGCAGTGTGCACGGCTCCCTGCTCTCTGCACATGTAGCTGCAATACACATCGGGTTAATTAACCCGATGTGTACTGTAGCTAGGAGAGCAAGGAGCCAGCGCTAAGCAGTGTGTGCGGCTCCCTGCTCTCGCGGTTATGATTGCTGCTGCTTCTGCTGTGTTTGACAGCTAAGCAGCGATCATAACAGCGACTTACAAGGTCGCTGTTATGTCACAGAAAATGGTGATGTAACAGCGACCTCGTTGTCGCTGTCGCTTAGTGTGAACCAGCCCTAAGGTGTCAATCACAGCAGGGGGCATGGCAGACTGCTCAATAAACCCTTTAGTATGAGTAAACAATAGTTCACACACAGATAAAAGAAGCACAGATGTTTTTACTTTTTTAACCCTTGCAGCATGCTGTCCTCAGTTTACATTGCAAAATCCTGGTGACAGATTCCCTTTAAGAGAACAGTAACCTCTAAGCTTGCCTCTGCATAAAAAAAAAAATGGTTTTGTAACCAAAATAGTCCACATGAAAAAGTAGAGTGCAGTATAGAATGCCTCAATTGTTTTGTGCTTGAGAGGATATGAGAGGATATAAACACAACTTTCCTTGGTCATTTTTCAGCAATTTATCCCAATAAAATGCATTTTTTTTTTAAGAACCCCAGAATTTTATTAAGGAAATAAGTTGTTCTTTACATTATTAAGGGTGAAGTGTTTGAGTCTATCATTGGAAATAAGCTGCACAAATTAGATCTCTGTGTGGCGAGCACAGCATAAATACTTATGCCAATTCAATGAGCATCAGGACAAACTAAGGGGTACTTTGCACTTTGCGACATCGCTACTGTGATATCGTTGGGGTCAAATCGAAAGTGACGCATATCCGGCGCCGGTAACGACGGCGTAACATGTAAAGCCTAGGAGAGAAGATGAACAAGCGTGAAACAGTCAAAAATCTGTGATCTGTGTCACGTCGTTCATTTCCATAATTTCACTATAACGACAGGTACGATGTTGTTCCTCGTTCCTGCAGCAGCACACATCGCTGTGTATGAAGCCGAGGAACGAGGAACATCTCCTTACCTGCGTCCCGCCTGCAATGAGGAAGGAAGGAGGTGGGCAGGATGTTTACATTGCTTCTATTGGCCGCCTGCCGTGTGACGTCGCTGTGAAGCCGCACGACCCGCCCCCTTAGGAAGGAGGCGGTTCGCTGGCCAGAGCGACGTCGCAGGGCAGGTAAGTGCGTGTGAAGCTGCCGTAGCGATAATGTTCGCTACGGCAGCTATCACAAGAGATCGCATCTGCGACGGGGGCGGGGACTATCGCGCTCGGCATCGCTACAATCGGCTAGCGATGTCGCAGCGTGCAAAGTGCACCTTAGAGTTTGCCCTCAACTAGGCAAACACTTCAGAGTTCTTGGAAATTAATTTTGACAGTAGAATCTGATAGTTACTGCAGCATGATGGTGCAAACACTCAATTTGGGGCTGCCCTGCAGGATTTTGGCTTGTGCAGCTCACCCTCAAAAAATTCACTACAAATTCTTAATTGTTGCAAAGTTGCCCGAGGATAATGTGAGACTATCGGTCAGATAGAAACTCTGCTGAAAGTCGACTTTGCCACATGACAATAACCCAAAACATAATAGTAAATCCATGAGAAATGGTGGGGAAAAAAGTATTGGGTCTATCTCATACAAAAAACCTCTAAAAATTGCTAGAAAATGTCTCTTTATGGTAGACCATTTTAGGAGATGCAAGCTGGTGCTTGTTTCTGCCAAAGGAGACAATAGATGGTAATGGAGCCAGTAATGAACTTTATTCACATACGAGAAATACATATCAGTAAACTGTTGATCAAATTAACTTGTACTCTAGAGAAACTAAAAAAGGGCCTTTATTCCACCCCCTGGTCACTGTGCCGCCGCTCTGGCACTGCTCCAATGTTTGTTGAGGTCCTTTAGCGATGACATCATGTCTATAGCGCTTGTGACCACTGCACTCAAACTGCCACTTGTCAACAGAACCGCCGTGTCCAGTGATTGGCTGCAGCACTGTAAATATGATGTAATTGCAGCCACTAACAAAGAGCAGGGCAGCAAGGAAGAGGCAGCATTGGACCCGTGGATGATGAGTAAAAGCTCAGTTTGTTATATGTGTGATGGTGGAATATGGGGGGTTGTGTATAATTTTGTGTAGGTTCGTATTTTAGGCGTGGTGCTCTGTCCATTCTGTGTATTCCTTGTGTGTACATTGTCCTGTTTGCAGATTAGTCACCCCCTGCTGGGCTTTTGTCCCTAAGTCTAGGGGAGAGTGCCTGGGATCCACCCAAACTCTCTGCTTACCTGGGAAATTATTCAGTCTGGCCAAGAACTTCAAGAGAGAAGCAGGAAGATTAATCCTCTGTGGGAGAGGCTCCCCAGAAATCGGACATTTATCGTTTACTGGACTGTATCCGTGTTTCTGGACTATTTTACCCTGTGTGGTGGATTATTTTATGGACCTTCTGATTTTGCTTGGAATAAATGTTCTTTGTTTGGATTGGACCTGACATCTAAAGACTTGTGCAGTTTCAAGAAACTGGATATTGTCCTGGACCAGGCCTGTATTTGCCACTAGCACTCAAGTTCCAGTGACTAGGGCAAGATGCAGGGGGTTTTGCCAACTGCCAACGTGAAAAAATAGTAACAAATATTTGTTAGCCCCTCGCTCCTCCACCAAACGGAATAGCAAAACCAGAATCTTTGCAGAGGGGCTGAGGGATTGTAGTTTTCATCCATTCATCTGCATTTGCATTTTTAAGATGCAAATACAAACACTCATGTGAATGACTGTATTTCTGGCTTTAGAGGAGCAATACTCTGCTATCTCTTAACATCACAGCAGCACCACAGAGACGGAAATGATGCACAGTGCAAGAGTGTAGTGCAAGGGAACAATGTGGTGAGGAGTAGTATACAGGAGTGGTAATGGATGGACCCGGACCGTAAAAGTCCAGATCCACACAGTTTCAAAGATACTCTGGTGCCAAACCTGGGTTCGGGATTCTATGTATTGATCCGGATCCGGCACTGGGGAAATGTAAAAAAATAAAGGAAGAATAAAGAAAATAAGAATGACGCCAGTGCATCATACTTACTGAGGCTCCGCTGCGGCTGCACACTGCTCGGATGGCTTCTCCAACTCTTGGGCCGCTCATTATGGCTCATCCATATGCACTTCTTTCCCCGCCCACCATCCATCCTGACATGTGATTGGTTGCAGTCAGATGCGTCCTCCAGCCTGTGTGACAGCCTATGACTGCAACCAATCACAGATGCTGTCTGCAGGTCAGTATTGTGGTATAAAAATGAATAAATAAAACATTTGGCATAGGGTCCCAGCATAATATGATACCCAGCACAGATAAAGCTCACAGCTACAAGCTGCAGCCCCCAGCCATGTGCTATTCTTCACTGTGTATCAAAATAGGAGGAACCGCATGCAGCTTTTTTTAATGATTTAAATAAATAAGCAAAATGGCATGCGGTCCCCCCAATTTTGATATCCATCCATGATAAAGCCCAAGAGCTGGGGGCTGATATTCTCAGGCTGGGGAAGCCCATGCTTATTGGGCAACCACCAGCCTAAAAATAGCAGCTTGCAGCCACCAAGGATTGTCGCACCCATTAGATGCGACAATCACGGCGCTTTACCTGGCTTTTCCCAATTGCCCTGGTGCGGTGGCAATTGGGGTAATAAGGGGTAAATAACAGCCTACAGCTCCCACAAAACCCTATGGGTATGCATAATACTATGTAATACTATATGCAGCTGCATAATAATATATAGGGGTGCATAATCCTATATGGGGCTGCATAATAGTTTTATAAGGGTGTATAAAACTATATGGAGGCTGTGTAATACTATATGGGGTTGTATAATACTAAATGGAGGTGCACAATATTATATGAGGGTGAATAATACTATATGAGGGTGCATGATAATATATAGGGCGGCATAATACTATTTGGGGGTCCAAAATGCTATATGTTGTGCTGCTTATACTATGTGGGGCTTCATAATACTATGTGGGCTGGATAATACTATATGGGGCTATATAATGCTACATGGAGGTGGATAATGATATATGGAGCTGCATAATACTATATGGGCTGCATAAAAATATATGAGGTGCATAATACTATATTGGGGTGCATATTACTATATAAGGGTACATAGTTTTATACAGCCACACATAGTACTATGTGGTGCATAATACTATATGGGGTGCAAATAGCATAATATATGGGGTGGCATAATACTATGTGGGGTGCATAATGTTATATGGGGTACATAATGCTATATGGGGTACATAATGCTATATGGGGTGCATAATGCTATATGGGAGTGCATAATACTATATGGGGGCTGCATAATACTATATAGGGCTGCATAATAATATATGGGGTGCATAATACTATGCGGTGCTGCATAATAGTATATGGGGGTGCATAATACTATAGGGGTACATAATACTATAGTGGTGCATAGTACTATATGGGGCTACATAATACTATATGTGAGCTGCATTATACTATCTAGATGAATATTTTTGCATTTTATGGCTAGATAAATACTTTATGGTCTATTTTTATATTTTTGGGTCTTTTTGAATTTGTGATTTTACCTGAGCAGCGTATACTCCCCTATTTAATTAATATATCAAGAACATGTGGGTTGGTTCGCTGCTTAGTAAAAACATTCATAAATATCCTTTCAGCCTTGTATTGACTATGACCTGAGGAAGGCGTCTCACTGAAACGAGTTGTGGTATACATCTGCCATTCATCAGGGTGCACAAGCTGGTGTCTTTACTTGCAAGATGCATATATATATTTTTTTAATCAAGTTGAAATAAATAAAGTAGAATTTTTATTTATCCTCTGAAGTCCAGCTGGATTTTCCTTACTACTTTGTTTCATAATACTATAGTGGTGCATAGTACTATATGGGGCTACATAATACTATGTGAGCTGCATTATACTATATGGGGTGCATAATAATATATGTGGGATGCACTATATTATACAGCGTGCGTAATATTAATGGGGCTGAATAATACTTTATTGAGCAGCATAATACTATATAGAGCTGCATAATACTATATGGAGCTGCATAATACTATATGGGGGTGCATAATACTATATGGAGCTGCAAAATACTGTATGGGGGTGCATAATGCTATATTTGGAGCTGCACAATACTATGTTTTGGCTGCATAATACTATATGGGGGTGTATAATACTATAAGTTGGTGCATAATACTATATGGAGCTACATAATACTATATGGGGGTGTATAATTCTATATGGGGCTGCATAATTATGCAGCCCCACATACTACTATGTGAGTCTGCATATTACTATATGGAGCTGCATAATACTATATGGGGGTGCATAATACTAAACTATAATAATATATATACATATAATACTATATGAGGTCAGCATAACATTATATAGGACTGCATAATGCAATATAGGGCTCCATAATGCTATATGGGGTGAATAATACTATGAGGTGGATAGTGCTATATGGGGCTGCATATCACTATATTGGCGCTGCATAATGGCGGGTGCTTATTACTATATGTGACTTAATGCTATAATTGGGCTGCATAATACTATATGGGGTTGTGTACAGCTATATGCGGGAGCATAATACTCTATGTACCTGCATACTACTGTATTGGGGTGCATAACGTGAGGCTGCATAATACTATGTGGAAGCTGAATAATGCTATATGGAGCTGCATAATACTATGTGTAGCTGCATAATACTATATGGATCTGTATAATGCTATATGGAAATGCATAATACTATATGGGATGTATAATACTTTATGGGGGTGTATAATGCTATATTGCGCTGTACTATATTTGGAGCTGCATAATACTATGTGGGCCTGCATAATACTAGATGGGGCTGCATAATACTATGTGGGGGCTGTATAATACTATATGGGGGTGCATAATGCTATATGGAGCTGCATAATACTACATGGGGCTGCATAATACTTTATAGGGGTGCATAATACTATACAGTGCTTCATAATGCTATGATGCAACATAATGCTATGTGGAGCTACATAACACTATGTGGGGCTGCATAATACCTATGGGGCTGCATTATGCTATGTGAGGCTGCACACTATTGTACGGGGCTGCATAACAATATGGGGGTGCATACTACTACATGAAGCTGCATAATATTATGGGGCTGCATAATGCATACTACTACATGAAGCTGCATAATATATGGGGCTGCATAATACTATATGGTGGTGCATAATACTATATGGGGTGCATAATACTATGTGGGGTGCATAATACTATGTGGGGCTGCATAATACTATATGGGGCTGCGTAATGCTATGTAAGGGCTACATATTATATGGGGCTGCATAATCATATATGTGGCTGCATAATAGTATATGGTGGTGCATAATACTATATGGGGTGCATAATACTGTATGGGGGTGCATAATGTTATATGGGGTGCATAATACTATAATGAGATGCATATTAGTATATGGGGCTGCATACTACTAAATGAGGTCAACATAACATGACACCTAACATAACACGTGCGGTGTCACACTTTTAAGTCATAGATTAGGGACCCACTCAGAGGTTTGCTGTAACATGGCAGTGGGCTACATACAGTCTGATCAGAATGTTAAACTAGGAACCTCATGTTCTAGTATTTAAGTTTTGCCTAGCGGCTTTAGATCAAAGTATAATTTTGGGATGTGTGATTTCATGTCTTTTTCTTCAGGTGTGCAGTATTTTACATGGGGGCTGCATAATACTACAAGGAGCTGCGCAATACTATATAGGGGTAATAATACTATATGGAGCTGAATAATACTAGGTGGAACTCCATAATACTATGTGGGGCTGCATAATACTATATGGGGCTGCATAATACTATATGGGGGTACATAATGCTATATGGGGTGCATAAAACTATATGGGGCTGCATAATACTATGTAGGGCTGCATAATACTATGTGGGGCTGTATAATACTAAATGGGAATGTATGATACTTTATGGAGCTGCATAACACTGTATGGAGCTTCAAAATACTATAATCCATAATGCTATATGGTGTTGCATAATACTATATGGAGCTGCATACTCCTATTTGGGGCTGCATAATACTATATGAGGGTGCATAAAGCTATATGGAGCTGCATAATACTGTATGGGGGTGCTAATACTATATTATGGAGGCTACATAATACTATATGGGCCGCAGAATACTATATGTGGGTGCATAATACGATTTGAAGCTGCATGATACTTTATGGGGCTGCATAATACTATATGGGATGCATAATGCTATATGGAGGTGCATTACACTATGTAGGGATGCATAATACTATATGGGGTACATAGTACTATATGGGAGTCCATAAAACTATACAGGACTGCATAATACTATATGAGGGTGCATCATTTTATATGGGGCTACATAATGCTACCATATATGAGGGTGCATAATTCTATATGGGGGTGTATAATATTATATTGAACTGCATAATGCTATATGGGGACTGCATAATATTATATGGGGCTGCATAATGCTATATTGGGCTGCATAATACTATATGATGGCTGCATAATACTATATGGGGGCTGCATAATACTATATGGAGCTACATAATACTATATAGGGGCATAATAATATATGGAGCTGGATAATACTGTGTGGAGCTCCATAATACTATGTTGGGCTGCATAATACTATATAGGGTGCATAATACTATATGGGGCTGCATGATACTATGTGGAGCTGCATAATACTGTTTGGAGCTTCAAAATACTATATGGTATTGCATAATACTATATGGAGCTGTATAATCCTATATAGGGGCTGCATAACACTATTTGAGGGTGCATAAAGCTATATGGGGGTGCAAATACTATATGGGGGCTTCATAATACTATATAGGCTGCAGAATACTATATGTGGGTGAATAATACTTGTAAAGGGCCATGGAATAAATGGCGCTATTATAATAAATAATAATAATGCTATATAAGGGCTGTATAATACTACATGGGGGTACATAATGCTGTATGGAGCTGCATTATACTATATGAGAGTACATAATACTATATGGGGGCATAATACTATATGGGGCTGCACAATACTATATGAGGATGCATAATTCTATATGGATCTGCCTAATACTATATGGCAGTTCATAATACTATATGGGGTGCATAATGCTACAGTATATGGAGCTGCATTATACTATGTGGGGCTGTGTAATACTGTATGGGGGTGCATAACACTATATGGGCTACATAATGCTATATAGGGACTTCATAAAGCTGTATGGGGCTTCATAATACTATATAATGGTGCATAGTATTATATGGAGCTGCATAATACTATATGGGGGTGCATAATTCTATATAGGGCAGCATAATGCTATATGGGGAATGCATAATATACGGAGTTGTAGAATATTATATGGGGCTGCATGATATGTGGGTCTGCAAAATACTAGATGGGAGTGTATAATACTTTACGGAGCTGCATGACCCTATATAGAGGCTGTATTATTATTATTATTACTTATTATTAGAGCGCCATTTATTCCATGGCGCTTTACAAGTGAGAGAGGGTATACGTACAACAATCATTAACAGTACAAGACAGACTGGTATAGGAGGAGAGAGGACCCTGCCCGCGAGGGCTCACAGTCTATAGGGAATGGGTGATGGTACAATAGGTGAGGACAGAGCTGGTTGCGCAGTGGTCTACTGGACTGAGGGCTATTGTAGGTTGTAGGCTTGTAGGATGTCGGTCTTGAGGTTCCTCTTGAAGCTTTCCACGGTAGTGGAGAGTCTGATGTGCTGAGGTAGAGCGTTCCAGAGTATGGGGGATGCACGGGATAAAGCTGTATAAAGCTATATAGGGCTTCATAATACTATATGAGGCTGCATAATACTATGAGGAGCTGCATAATACTATATGGGGGTACATAATACTATATGGGGCTGCGTAATACTATGTGAAGTTGCATAATACTATGGGGGATGCATAATACTATATGGGGTGCATAAAACTATATAGGACTGCATAATGCTATATGTAGGTGCATGATACTATATGGAGCTGCATGATACTATATGGAGCAGCATGATACTATATGGAGCTGCATAATATTATATGGGGTGCATATTATATGGGGTGTATAATGCTATATAGGGCTGCATAATGCTAAATGGGGCTGCATATTACTATATGTGGGTACATAATGCTATATGGGGGTGTATAATAAAATCTGGAGGAATATGGGGTGTATTATATGATATCAAAGACTATAGTTAGTGCATTTTAATATATGGAGGACTATGAGAATTGTATTAAAATATATAAAGGAATATACGGTGCATTATACTATATGGAGGACTATACAAGGTCCATTATTATATGGAGGACTACAGGGGGCATTATACTATATGGAGGACTATGTGGGGCACATTTCTATATGGAGGACTTTGTGAGGCCCATTATATTATAAGGAACGCTTTGTGGGTCCATTTTAATATTTGGAGGGTTATGAGGAAGCCTGTTTACTTTATCTAGAGTTATTTGAAGGCCATTATACAGTATGCAAGCAGTTATACAGTGTGAAGGTTTGTGTCGGGTCTATCATACTGTGCGGAGGGCTGTGTGGCGGCCATTATACGATTTGGAGGGATAGTAGGGGCCATTATACTGTATGTAAGCCAAGTATATTACATGGAGGGCTGTGTGGTAGTTATATTTTGGGATTTTACGGTGTCTTATTCACCATTCATTGCTGGGGTAGTTGAAGAGGGTGTACAGTAGGGTCATCATACTGTCAGTGTGGAGGGCACTGTGGAGGAATTTAATGTGGGGTATCATACAGTGTTTGTGGGACACTTTTGTTGTCATCATACTTTATGGCTGCAATTAAAGGGGAATCTCAGGACTTCAATAGAGGGGAAATTACTTTGTTCGGGCTATAAAGTTGTGAAATATGCACTTTTGAGACCCAGACAAATATATATATTTGGGGGAAGTGCATTTAATTCTGCCATGGGCGCCCATGATTTCTATGTATGCGCCCTGGGAGTATAAAGGGTGCTTTACACGTTGGGACATCGCTAGCGATGTCGCCCGCCCCCGTCGTTGGTGCGATATGTGGTGATCGCTGCCATGGCGAGCATTATCGCTATGGCAGCGTCACACGCACATACCTGTTCTGCGACATCGCTGGAGACGCCAAACAATCCCTCCTTCAAGGGGGAGGTGCGTTCGGCGTCACAGCGACGTCACAAAACGGCCGGCCAATAGAAGAGGAGGGGAGGAGATGAGCGGCCGGCACATGCCGCCCACCTCCTTCCTTCCTCTTTGTCGGTGGACGCAGGTAAGGAGATGTTCGTCGTTCCTGCGGTGTCACACACAGCGATGTGTGATGCCGCAGGAACAACAAACAACCAGCGGTATGCACCACCAATGATATTTTGAAAAAGAGCGACGTGTCAACGATCAACGATTTTTGACGTTTTTGCGATCGTTGATCGTCGCTTCTTGGTGTCAGACGCGGCGATGTTGCTAACTGCGTCGGCTGTGCGTCACTAACGACGTGACCCCGACGATATATTGGTAGCGATGTCGCAGCGTGTAAAGCACCCTTATGAGTAAGGTCAGGGACCCTTAGATGAGAATCCACAATCCAGCAGTAAAAGAATACAAAAAAAACCTCTGGAGAGGGGCTTTAAGAAGTGTATTACCTTGTATTATACTCTATTACAACTTTTTACCACACAATTGGTGGTCTATTTATTTCAATGTAACTACAAGGTAGGCCCCAAGAATGATTTGTTTTCTAGTAGGCCCAAGGTACTCCAGTCCGATGCTGCAAAGAGTTAATTTGCAGAAGCTGTGTGTACAGGCGTATATGGGGCCATGCAGTTGTTCTGGCACCTGTTCTCAGCCCATGTCGGCACCTAGGGCCTCGGAGGGCAGTTTGTTCAGCTGGACACTGGCCGCAGACAGCAGGCGTCACAATGTCAGCCACTGAGTATTGAAAGGCTCCTTTAGTTTTCTTCAGTCAACTGAAGCTATCAGGTTTACACTGTAAATCTTTTTTCTTGCTTTATATTCAGAAGCCATTTTAGTCTTGTCGTAAGTACCGAACCCCTCAAATTTACTACCACCCGATAAATGTGATTTACACTGAGAAATTAAAAAAAAAAACAAGACTGATGCCAATAACATTATTTATAATGCAGTTATACAAACGACCAATGGGAATACAGTTAATGCAAAAATATGGCGGGTAATACAATGGTAGATATAACCCCCAGCGGAAGACATCCCACAAAATAATACACTCTTCACACACGACTGCTGGTGTTCATCGGGAAAGTGGTGAAGATCACTGTTCACACAGGCGGGAGAGGGGTTTCGAACCGTTTCGGTGACTTGAGATGAAGCTTTCTTCAAGTTGTTGAGGGTCCATATCTTTAGCTCAACAAAGCGACTTGCCTGCACGTGCGTATTCTGCACAGGTCCTGCCCAAGTTAACCCCCTGGAGCAGCAAGTCTGTTACCTTGTCAAGTCCCACACAGGTGGTGAGGGGGGCCAGAAAGCCATACAGACCTCCAAATAAGATACTGAGGGGCCAGCCCACGAAAATCAGGACTATAATCCAAAAAATGCACCACAGAATGCAAGAACAACTGGCCATTGTGGATCTGTGGAGAAAAGGATATAGATGGTGAATAACACAATAAATGACTATGTAAAATAACAAATAAAATAAACACAGAGTAAAGCTAGAACACATATCTTATACAAGTATAAGGGGGGCTTTACACATTGCGACATCGCTTCCGAAATATTGTCGGGGTCACGTCGTTAGTGACGCACATCCGGCACCGGTAGCGACATCGCAACGTGTAAATCCTAGGTGCGACGATAAACGATCGCAAAAGCGTCGAAAACCGGTGATCTGTGTCATGTCGCTCATTTTCATAATGTCGGGTCGACCGCAGGTACGATGTTGTTTGTCGCTCCTGCAGCTCCACACATCACTCTGTGTAAACCCGCAGGAGCGACAAACATCACCTTACCTGCGCCCCGACGGCAATGCGGAAGGGAGAAGGTGGGCGGGATGTTATGTCCCGCTCATCTCCGCCCCTCCGCTTCTATTGGCCGGCCGATTAGTGACATCGCGGTGACGCCGAACGCACCTCGCCCTTGAAGGAGGGATAGTTCGGCAGTCACAGCGACGTCGCCGAGCAGGTATGTGCGTGTGAAGCTGCCGTAGCGATAATGTTCGCTACAGCAGCAATCACCACATATCACATGTGCGACGGGGGCGGGTGCTATTGTGCTGGACATCGCAACGTGTAAAGCTTGCCTAGGAAGAGATAAAAAAAATCCAATTTATTTGCCAAACCAAAAGTATCATGGCCCTAGAAGATGGTAAGAGATAACCCGCCCCTTATACGTATATTTTTCAATGTGTACACATAAAGTGTTGGTAGAATTGCTGCACATGTAGCATATTTGGTAAATCTGCAGTGTAATATAGTACCAAAATAGGTAGATAAAGTCTAAATAAAAAATATCTACTCCCAGTGGGAATTTTCCACCCCTAGATCGACTTGCATTGCAGATCTCAAAATGTTAATTCTTGTGACAGACATGCATAGAAGAATTCATCTCCTTCAATGTTGAAGGGTGAAATCTGCACCAAATCTGCAACAAAATCAGCACGCTTTTTTTTAAAAAAAAAAAACAAAACAAAAACTGGCATGCTATGGATTTAATGGGAACATTTCATCAGCTTTTCCCTGTATCAACTATAACCACCACCTTTCACCTTTTGCTCCCATTTTTCATGAGCTGACATAAAATGTCTTTTTTAATTAAATATTGTTCACAAATTTGTCTAAATATGTGTCAGTGAGTCCTTCTCTTTTGCTGAGATAATCCGTCCACCTCACAGATGTGGCATATCAAGATGCTGATTAGATAGTATGATTTTTGCACAGGTGTGCCTTAAGCTGGTGTCACACATAACGACGACGACGACAACGACGTCGCTGCTACGTCACCATTTTCTGTGACGTTGCAGCGACGTCCCGTCGCTGTCGCTGTGTGTGACATCCAGCAACGACCTGGCCCCTGCTGTGAGGTCGCCGGTCGTTGCTGAATGTCCAGCTTCATTTTTTGGTCGTCACTCTCCCGCTGTGACACACACATCGCTGTGTGTGACAGCGAGAGAGCGACGAAATGAAGCGATCAGGAGCCGGCACTGGCAGCTGCGGTAAGCTGTAACCAGCGTAAACATCGGGTAACCAAGGGAAGACCTTTCCCTGGTTACCCGATGTTTACGCTGGTTACCAGCCTCCGCTCTTGCTGCCAGCGCCGGCTCCTGCACTGTGACATGTGGCTGCAGTATGCATCGGGTAATTAACCCGATGTATACTGTAGCAAGGAGAGCAAGGAGCCAGCGCTAAGCAGTGCGCGCGGCTCCCTGCTCTCTGCACTGTGACATGTAGCTGCAGCACACATCGGGTTAATTAACCCGATGTGTACTGTACCTAGGAGAGCAAGGAGCCAGCGCTAAGCAGTGTGCGCGGCTCCCTGCTCTCTGAACTGTGACATGTAGCTGCAGCACTCATCGGGTTAATTAACCCGATGTGTGCTGCAGGAGAGCAAGGAGCCAGCGCTAAGCGCGGCTCCCTGCTCTCTGAACATGTAGCACAGCGACCTTATGATCGCTGCTTCTGCTGTGTTTGACAGCTAAGCAGCGATCATAACAGCGACTTACAAGGTCGCTGTTACGTCACCGAAAATGGTGACGTAACAGCGACGTCGTTGTCGCTGTCGTTTAGTGTGAACCCAGCTTTAGGCTGGCCATAATAAAAGGCCACTCTAAAATGTGCAGTTTTATCACACAGTACAATGCCACAGATGTTGCAGGTTTTGAGGGATCGTGCAATTGGCTGCTGACTGCAGGAATGCCCACTAGACCTGTTGACCGTGAATTTAATGTTCATTTTTCTACCATAAGTCATCTCTGAAGGCATTTCAGAGAATTCCCAGTATATCAAACTGGCCTCACAACCACAGACCACGTGTAGCTATACCAGTCAAGGACCTCAACATCCAGCATCTTCACCTTCAAGATCGTCTAAGACCATCCACCCAGGCAGCTGCTACAACAACTGTGCATAACCAAAGA